>NW_026868839.1:322464-441455 GCF_020745735.1 Hemiscyllium ocellatum
TGGGAGGTACAGAGAGCTGTATTTCTGAAAATCCCTAGAGGAGTATAGGGGCAGTAGGAGTATACTCGAGTAAACCAGGAGGGCAAAAAGGGGGGACATGACATAGCTTTCGGAAATGGGTTTAAGGAGAATCCAAAGTGATTGTAAATACACTAAGGACAAATGAGTAATCAGGCAGAGAATAGGTACCCGCAAACATCAAGGCTGTCTGTGGAACAGCAGGAGGTGAGAGAGGTTCTGTATGAGCGGAGAGGTTTTACAAACAAAATGTGCACATCGGAAAACACAAAGTTGAACATCCCAGTCTCGTGTTTTCAGTAAACGGGGACTTGCCTCAGTGTGGCTGCACCCATGAGTACGAGTCACCATCTTTATTTGGGACAAGAATTCACTGGACACGTGTGGAGCCGCCAGCTTTGTAGGGGGCAAGGTGCAGCCAGGCGCATGTGCAGCCTTTCTCTGGTACAGAGTCATTGGGCAGGATTTACACAGAGCACATTTAAACTCAGAGAAATGGATGTTAATTTCTGGATTTGTTTCGTCATTCATTTAAATGATTTGGTATCGTAAATGAGTTTGCAGGTCATATAAAATTGGAGGTATTGTGGATAAACAAGAAGGTTACCTCAGATTACTATGAGATATTGATGAGATGGGGTTTAATTTTGATAAATGTGACGTGCTGCATTTTGGAAAAGCAAATCAGGGCAGGACTTATACACTGAATGGCAAGGCCCTGGAGATGTTTGCGGAACAAAGAGACCTTGGACTGCGGGTTCATAGTCTTTGCAAGTCAAGTTGCAGGTAGATAGGATGATGAAGAAGGTGTTCAGTATGTTTTCCTTTATTGGTTCGAGCGTTGAGTATAGGATGTGGGAGGTCCTGTTGCTGTACAGGACATTCGTTAGGCCACGTTTGGAATATTGTGTGCAGTTCTGGCCTTCCGATCAGAAGGGTGCTGTGAAACTTGAAAGGTTTCAAAAAAGACTTCCAAGGATGTTGTTAGGGTTTGAGATTGAGCTACAGGTTGAGGCATAAAAGGCTGGGACTGTTTCCCCGGAGTGCCATAGGCTGAGCGGTGATGTTATGGAGGTTTATACTATCATGAGGGGCATGAATAGAGTAAACGAACAAGGTGTTTTCCCTGGAGTGGTGGTGTCCAGAAGTAGAGGGCATTGCTTTAGGGTGAACGGATAAAATTTCAAAGGGGCCTAAAGGACAACTCTTTCATGCAGTGGGTGGAATGAGCTGCCAGAGGAAGTGATGGAGACGCGTACAACTAAAACATGTTAAAGGCATCTAAATAGACACATGATATGATTAGGAAGCGTTTACAGGGATATGGGCCAAGTGCTGGCAAATGGGAATAGATTAGGTTCGGATACCTGGTTGGCTTGGATGAGTTAGACCGAAGGGTCTGTGTCGGTGCTATACATCTCTATGACTGTGGGATCATAACAGCTTATACTGCTCTGCTTCATCTCTGGGCTCCCTCATGACCACTTTGTCAATATCTAGCTTCCTCAGTCTCGAACAATTGGTGTATTTTTGGTCTGTTTAGTATTTTACTATTACTTTTACAGATAATTTTGTAAGTTAATTTTTCACTGCCGCCCAGCCCCTGACCATGTGCTGCTTATTAATATTTTTCTGGAAAATCTTTGACAGTCAAGAATTCCTTTTTCCAATAAGCAAGTGTATTTTCCTTCCATTTCTGACTATCAAATTCTGAACCATTTTCATTCACTGTAATCCATTTTGCAATCCCTGAAACATCAACTGTGTTTCTCCTTCCACTGATTCCAGTGATTCAGTCCCAAAGCCCTGTTGCCTGTGGAGAGGGTGATGTTTGATTTTCTTGTACAGCTGCAGTTTGTGTGGTGAAGGTGCTCCCACAATGTGGTTGGGTAAGAGACATTACAGAGTATTCATTACAGCAACAGTGATGATGTGAAGATAATGTCCAAATCAAGAACAGTTTGTAGTTTCATTATCATGCTTATAATTTCGCAAAAATATTATTGCGAACTTTAGACATAAGGCCAGAGATGGTGATATTAGGTCAGACAACCAAAAGCATTGCCAAATAAGCAGGTTTTGAGGAATGTCTTAAAGGAGGAAAGCAGACCTATGAAGGTTTGGCTGTGAATTTCAGACCTTGCTGCTTTGGCAACTGTAAAAGCAGCCACACAGGTGAGGTAATGAATTACCAGATCATTGGGAGTCTCGAACAGAATGGGTTGTCGAGGTCTCAATGGGTGTGAGATACAGCGAGCTAGGGATGATAACACCCAGGAATTACATCAAGGGTGAGAATTTTAAATTGAGGGATGTGGGCCGGATGCTGGCAGGTGAGACTAGATCAGGTTGGGATATCTGGTCGGCATGGACAGGTTGGATTGAAGGGTCTGTTTCCATGCTGTACATCTCTATGGCTCTATGTTGTTGATTATGAATAGCAGACTTTTGATGGATCAACAAGTTTTGGTACGAGGGAGAACTTGGGCAGCAGAGATTTAGTTTTTGTTGAGTTCAACAGGGAGGTTGAATGTGGGAAGCTGGTCAGGAGTGTGTTTGTATAAAGAGAATATATGAGCTGAGACAAGGGTGGAATCAGCTAGAAATAGTGGTGTTGGAGTGGGACTGGGCTGTCCCCCTCACCTCACCTCTGGGATTCAGCTGGTTGTCAGGTTGTGAATCAGGCGGTAACACAATCGGGAGCTGAGTGGCCCTGGTGGAGCCTAAAATGAGTGTCACTCAGCTGGCTGTTGCTGAGCAGCTTCTGCTTGGTAGCCCTGGTGATGACATCTTCCATCACTTTACTGCTGATCGAGTGTGGACTGACAGAGGGAAATTTCCTGGATTGGATTGCGCTGTGTTTTTGTGTTGAACATCCCTGGGCAATGTTCCACATTGTCGGTAGATGCCAGTGCTGGAGCGGTACTTGGCTTGGTGGGTGGCAAGTTCTGGAGCGCAAGCCATCAGTATTATTGCCAGAATATTGGCAGGGCCGATAGCCTTTGCACTACTTAACCCCTCCATCAGTAAGGGTGGGGATATCTGTGATGCTTCCTCCAATGAGTTGTTTAATTGTCCATCACCGTTCACAACTGGGTGTGGCAGAACTGCAGAGCTCTGATCTGTTCCATTGGTTGTGGGACCACTTAGCTCTGTCACTTGCTACTGATGCTGTTTGATATGCAGATGGTCCTGTTAGGTAGCTTCACCAGGTTGGCACTTCATTTTTAGGTATGCCTGGTGCTGCTCAAGGCATGCCCTCCTTTCCTGTCCGTTGTGATGGGTGAGTGCAGGATGTACAAACCCATGAGATTACAGATTGTGTTGGAGTACAGTTCTGTTGCTGTTGTTATCCCACAGTGCCTCAGAGAGATCCAGTTTGAGTTCCTACATCTGTCCCATTTAGCACGGTGATAGTACCACTCAGCACAAGGGAGGTTTTTCTCAGCTTTAAGCCAAGACTTATATCTCCAAAAGGAATGTGTGATGGTCGCTCTTACCAATACTGTCATGGACAGATGTATCTGCAGCTGGTCAATTCATAACAATGAGATCAAGTATGTTTTTCCCTCTTGTTGGTTCCCTCACTACCTGCTGCAGACTCCGTTGAGCAGCTATATCCTTTAGGACCTGACCAGCTCTGCCAGTAATTCTGTTGCAGAGCTAGTCTCGATTGTGGACATTGAAATCCTGTACCCAGAGTACGTTTGACACCATTTTACTTCCTCAGTGCTTCCTCCAAATGTTGTTTAACATGAAGGACAACTGATTCATCAGCCAAGGGAGGACGATACGTGGTAATCAGCAAGAGTCATGAGACTTCCTGCTGTCCGGAGCCAATGCTGAATCCTCCCATGGCAATCCTCCCTGTCTGTACACCACCTCTGCCGGGTCTGTCCTGCCGGTGGGACCAGACATATCCAGAGATTTCACGAGAACGTGAAGACTGCAGATGCTGGAGATCAGAGTGGAGAGTGTGGTGCTGCAAAAGCACAGCAGGTCAGGCTGATGAAGTGCTTAGGCCCGAAATGTCGATTCTAATCTTCTCCTCGAATGCTGCCTGACCTGTTGTGCTTTTCCATCACCACACTCTCGATATCTGGTGTCTGGTCATTGTCTGTAAGGGTTGATTTCATGAGTATGAGTATGTCAGTTGTTCCTTGATTGGTCTGTGAGACAGCTATGCACATTTTGGCACCAAACTCCAGATGTTAGTCTGGAGGACGTTGCACCATCGAGCGGGCTGATTCTGTGGTTGTATTTCCTAATGCCCTGTTCGATGCCAAGTGGTCCATCCAGTTTCATTCCTTTGTTGAGACTTTGCAGTGATTAATACAGTGAGTAGCTGGCTGGGCCACTGTCAGGTTGGCAGGAGTTTTTCCGCCATTGACAATGGTTCCATGGAGATCAGGAGATTCCTAATTCCAGTTATTTTTTCTTGAATTCAGATTCCACAATCTGCCAAGACCGAATTGGAACCAGGACTTCAGTCGTTTGTTGCAATATTCTGGATAGAAGTTACGTACACCAGGTTTGTTCGCTCACTTTGAAAATCACTTACCCCGGTTTTGTTTCTTTGTGAAACACTGTCCATCATCCTCTCTCCTCCATCCTTCTCTCCAACAACCAGACTTTTGAGTCCATGGAGTTTCACTGTCACTAAGACTGAGGTAATCGGATATTTTGCTTCCCTCCCTCCCACTAGCCCACCGAGTCAAACTGCATCACCGAGTGTTCCTGGTTTTTGTCCAAAACAGACATCTTTCTCCAATCTCATGTGAAGCCTTATCAGAGCTCATCTTGACCCTTTACCCTAATTTCAGTAAACTATAGACTTTCCAACTCTCTTTCCTCCTCCTCCTCCTCATCAGTCCCCCTCACCGATTCACAGATATTGTTCCTTGTTCTGTCTTTTCTGGTTATGTCCTTCTCTCCCAAAATCCTGCTCCATCTGCACTCTCCCTTTCCTTTCTGAATTCCTTGCATTTGGTGTCCTTAGTCCCTCCTGTATCTCACCTACATACTGCCAGGAGGTGACATTGTGCAAAAGCACCATGTTAGGTTTCACATGGACACTGACATTGCCCAGCTCTCCCTCCCCAACATCCCTCTCCATTACTCCACTGTTATTCCGTTATCAAACTTCTTACCACATTCACACTACTCAATTAGCTGCAGTTTCCTCCGACGAAACATTGTAATGGTTAAACCCGTGGCCTGATAAATTACTTTCCATTACTGCTGAGCCTCTCCCTCTCACTGAGAACTCTCTTAGGCAGAACTACACTCTTCACAGTATTGATGTCATATCTGACCCCAAGCTGACCTTCTGATCAGGCATCTACACAATCACAAACACCAGGAATTCCAATCTCTTGAACGTTGTTTATCTCCTCCTCACCCCAGTTCCATTGCTTCTTCCCCGCGTCTGTGTCGCCTTACATTTGATGAATCTGAAACGGAACCCTTGATTCCGTGAGAGAGCCGGAATTTGGTTTCAGACTCCCCTATGGTGGGAAACTATTTATCTTGTCAAAACCCTTAAGGATCTGGTGGTGGGATCTGATTGTAGGTGATGGAACTTGCAGAGAATGATGTGTTGTATCTGGGTGGAAGGTAAGGACTTGGGGAGGATTCTATCTTTGCAGTTGGAGGTGTGGGTTTTAAAGGCAGAGATGCGTGAAGTGGAGGAGACACATTCGATGGTATTGATCATGTGGGATGGAAAATTGCGGTCCTTGAAATACGGGGCCATTTGGTATGTTCAGGATTCAGTGGAACACTGCAGTAAGCATGAGACAGAGACGTTGGCCAGGGAACAGGCTCATGTGTTAAAGTGACAGGCAGCTGGAAGCTCAGGGTCTGTTTTTGCAGCAGAACGTAGATCATCAGTCGCCATTTCCGCCACCACCACTGAGATGCTGCCAGACACAGGTTGCTGTCTTCTCCATTAACAACTATGCACCCTCCCAGCCAGCTCGTAATCCATTCCTTTGTCTTTCCAAATGTTCCAGTCTCTCTTTGAGTTCTGTCCTTGCCTAGTATTAACTCGTAAACCCCTATCTCCTACAGAACAAAGAAACTTGTCAGGTTAGTTGAATTGGCCAAGCTAAATTTCCCATAATGCTCAGGGATGTGTAGGTTCGGTGCATTAGTCAGGTGAAATATACAGTAATAGGGTAGGGGAATGGGTCTGGGAGGGATATGCTTCAGAGGGACGCTGTGGAACTTTTGGGCTGGATGGCCTGTTTCCACACTGTCAGGATTCTAATTTTCCCAGTTCCCATCGGTTCTGAGGAAGGGCCACTGGACAGATTTCTGTTCCCAGATGCTGCCAGACCTGCTGAGCTTTCCCAGCACCTCCTGCTTGTTGTTCCTGATTGACACCATCCATCCACCTTCCGGGTTTGATTCAGGCAGGGGGAGGATCCCACCACTGACCTCACAATGGGGTCCAGCTGATTGGTGGCAGCTTCGGACCAATAGGAAAAGGTGGTGGGACTGGTGGACCAAGTGGAACCAGCTGGTCATCCAAACAATGGGAGTGAATGAGGGGCGTGGCCAGTGGGATGACACGTCACCAGTAACTCCGCCTGTGCAGTGTCACGTGACTCGGCTGTTGGTGAATGTGGGAGACACAAACAGGGAAGGGGAGAGTGGCCTCGGAGACAGGGAGATAATGAGTCACTTTAGGCTGGGAAGTTTTAATTACACTCTGTGCGGGTCGTTAGTCTGAATTAGAAACTGCCTGCAGTTTGCAGCAGATGGGAAAACGGCTGCGGTCCTGAGGCAGTGATAGTACCTGGGATATGGTCGTCATCTTTATTGGGGGCAAGGTACAGTGAGGCGCATGTGCATGTCCCTTTCCTAGGATGGGGTGGGGCTTACGATTTGAAGAGAGGTATTTACACATCAAGCACATACTATGAGAAACGTATGTCTTTATATTCTTCCTGTACTGACTGTGAGTTTGGTTTTGTGAATTCATTTCATAGGATATCAATTCAGAATAATTGAGGCTGGGATCTCAAAGTTTTTACAGTCATTGGAGTCATCAGGATCTGAATATCATTGGCATTTAACTGTGGAAGGAGAAAGGTTTGTCTGTTCTGTCTGTGGGAAAATATCTCCAATATTTTTGTTAAGCAGAAAGATGTACAAATTCGTGATTGGATCACCCTTTGTGTGTGTGCACTGTTCTGGGCCCTGCAGCTGAGGAAGGAGATATTGTCCTGAGAGAGAGCACAGATTTATCCAAATTACACCTCGTCTCTTTGTAAGAACTGTCTGATTTAAACCCAATCACCCACTTCATGATGTTAACCTGTCAACTTCATATTTTCAATTCCCTGCAAACTTCCCATTAAAAATCCTTTTGGACTCAAATTCCAGTACCTTTTCAGGTGGAATGTTCCAGATTCTGACAACTGTCTGTTCATTCAGAAACTGCTGTGGTCAATGTTGACTCTGGGATTACAAGGGACTGAATTGAAAGATAAGATGCTGTTCCTGAGCTCCCATTGAGATGCATTGGAACAGTAGAGGAGGCTGAGGGCAGTGTAGGTATGAGCAGACAATGACAATGACAGGGCTGCACTGTGAGGGCTGCTTGGCTCAATGAGAGTGTTTTGGAGTTGGGTGTAAACAGACTGATGTGAGACAGGGAAACGGTGAAGCTGAAACTCCGTTTTAGTTCAGGCTGTTCAGAAATTCACATGGTCCCAATGGGAACCGCCAGTTTTTAAGTGATACCTGCGGAGTATTTGTTAACATTTTTAATGTATTTTTAGTGAGGGCAGTTGAGAGTTAACCACATTGCTGTGGGTCTGGAGTCACATGTTGGCAGACCAGGTGAGGATGGCCATTTCCTTCCTGACAGGACATGAGTGAACCAGATGGGTTTTCTAACAATCGACAATAGTTTCATGATCATCATTCGCCTTTTCATTCTAGATTGTATTGGATTCCGATGCTGCCATCAGCCATGTTGGGATTCTAACCCTAATCCTCGGAACACTGCACATATCACTCATCTGGCAGGAATACCATTAAGCCATTGCCTCAATTTTTAGCAATGTTTAAAAGAAAGTTCCATCATTCTACGTGTACAATGTGAGATAAAATACTGCAACGTCCATGTGTCAGCCTCTCCACAAGGTCAATCAACACAAATTTGTTTGGGGGCGAAATATTACACTTTTTTGGGGGGTGGGGTTTATTAAACAAAAATGAATCCAAATAAAAATCTGATGGCACGGACATGTAATTTCTGAAGCCGGAGGGGGATTACAGAGACAGGGAGGGTTGTGGGGCCGGAGGAGGATTACAGAAACAGGGAGGGTTGTGGGGCCAGAGGGGGATTGTTGTCCAAACATCACTGTGGTGTACATGGACTGCAGCATTTCAGGGAGGCGGTTAACCACCACTTTCTCCAAGACAAGTAAAGGTGGCCAATAAATACTGGTCTGGGCAGCAAAGGCAACTCGCAGTGAATAAAACCAAGCAGTGGCCTCTCTGAGCTGACTGGCTGTGAGGTTAAAAATCTCTCTGGAAATGGAGTGGGCAGAGAAGAGAAACAGTGACATTTCACAGCTGCCCTCAGAGAGACCTCACCCTTGGAAGTACTCAGAGCCGGGGATCAGCTCAGTGCGTTTCATTCTCTTCAAACATCAATATTAGACGGTTTTATTTTATTAAATCTACAATAGTGAGTCAGGTGAGGATTTCTTTTTAATGTCTTACAGTCTCTTGAGTAAATATTTAAGATATGAAATGTAAGCATTGCTATTCTCGGGCAGTATTTTTTGAGCAGTTAGACTGTGTCTTTGTCATGGTCTGTAGACTGTTAAGGCGGAGAGATGACCTGTTGTTGAGTAATGTGCTGTTCCTGTCGGATGTGGAAGATTAGGGAGAGTTTCAATGATCCTGATGATTACGTCTGCACGAAATGTGATTGAAAATCCTATTGGAATGCATGGATTGGTGGAGGAGTGATTAAAGACAGTGATGAATTGACAGGAGCCGGAGAGTGTGATAGGTGGCAGTTTCAGGATTGCAGGATACTGCAGATACAGTCAGGTAGATGGGTTACCTCTAGGAGAGCTCGGAGGGGTAGGTCGGTACTGCAGTAGTCTCCTGTGGCTATCCGCATCTCAGACAAGTACACTATTTTGGAAAATGTGGTGGTAATAGTCTTTCAGGGGAATGTAGCACTGACAGCCAAGTTACTGGTACTGAGACTGGCTTCTAACATAATGTGAGGTATATCCAGTTCCACACGATCGATTGTGATAGGGGACTCTCTAGTCAGGGACACAATCTGCCATTTCTGCAGGTGAAAGTGAGAGATCAGAATGGGTGGTGCTGCCCTGGTGCCAGTGTCAAGGAAGTCTCTCAGAGGGAGCAGAATACTCTCAAAAGAGAAAATAACCAGTCGGAGGACATTGTACATTGGTACCAATGGCATAGGAAGGGGAAAGCATGGGGTCCTGACGAGCAGGTAGATTTGCTAGTGCCACTCGGGAGGCATTAAACTAGTGAGGGAGTCGGGGTAATCCTCATGAGATAGTGAGGAAAGAGGTGAGTCTGAGGCTGGTACTGTTCACCGGTCAGACTGTCAAGGCAGGCAAGAGCAAGGCACAGAATGAGATGCGACGGACCAGTTGCACTGCATTTATTTCAGTGCAAGAGACCTGACAGGTCAGGCAGGTGGGCTCAGGGTATGGTTTTGAACATGGAACTGGGATATTACAGCAATTACAGAGGCATCACTCAGGCATGGATAGGACTAGCAGCTTAATGTTCCAGGGTATAGATGCAATAGCAAGGATAGAAAGGGGGCAACAGAGCAGGCAGAAATGTGTTTTTGATTATGGATTATGGCTGGACTTCGGGAGGATATTCTTGGGAGTACATCCAGGCAAGGTAATTGGTTGGTACTGAGAAATAAGAAAGGGATGACCATCTTACTGGGATTGTGGTATAAACTCTCTCCCAATATTCAGCGGGGAATTGAGACACAATTTTACCAGGAGACGTCAGTTATCTGTAAGAATAATATGGATGCAATGATAAGTGGTTTTAACTTTACCAACATAGCCTCGGAGTGCTGTAGTGTTAAGGGCTTGGATGGAAAGGTATTTGTTCAGTGTGTACGAGAACGTTTCTGATAGAGTTTGTAGGATGTACCTACTAGAGAAGGAACAAAACCTGACCTGTTTCCGTTATTCATTCACAGGATGAAGCTGTCACTGGCTCGGCCAATATTTATTGCTGCGTTTACCCAGAGGGCAGTTAAGAGTCAACCACGTTGCTGTAGGTCTGGAGTCCCATACAGACCAGACCAGGGAAGGATGGCATTTTTCTTCCCTACAGGTCATGAGTGAACCATATGGGTTTTTCCAACAATTGACAATGGATTCCTTGCCGTCACTAGATTAGTTTTTTCCAGATATTTATTGAATTCACGTTCTCCCGTCTGTCGTGGTGGGATTCAAACCCGGGTCCCCAGAACGTTATCTGGGTCTCTGGAGTAACTGTCTAGTGATAGTTTCACTCCGTCATCGCTGCCTCTTAGGAAATGAGGCAGGGTGAGTGACTGAGGTTATTAGTGTGGGAGCACATCAGCACCAAAGATCCCACAGTATTGTGGCTCAGAGGTTAGTGCTGCTTCCTCAGCACCAGGGACCTGGTTTTGATTCCAGCCTCGGGCGACTGTCTTTGTTGGAGTTGGCACATTCTCCCCAGTGTCTTTGAGGATTTCCTTCGGGTGTTCCAGTTTGCTCCCACAGCCCAAAGATGTGTAGGTTAGTTGGATAAACCATGTTAAATTTCCCATAGTGTCCAGATGCAGTAGGTGAGGTTTTGGGATGTGCAGGCAAATCTCTGACTGATGTGAAAAGATCCCTTTGTTGTCTTGGATAGAGGTCAGATGGAGGTGTGGCCACATGTTTTACATCTCCCATGGCGGCGAGGGAGGGTCAAGGGTGTTGTGCATGGGTGGTGGGAGGGTGTGGACCGAACATGGGAGGTGCAGAGGGAATGGTCTCTGGGGATTGCAGATAGAGGTGGGGAGGGACATATGTCTCTGGAGGTGGGGTCTGACTTTAGGTGGCAGAAATAAGAGGTTAATGTGCTGTACCTGGAGATTATTGGGGTGGAAGGTGAAGACCGCAGGTTTGTATTCTTTATTGTGGCTGGAGGGGTGAAGTAAAGGCGGAGGTGCGGGAAGTGGAGGGTATGTATTGGAGGGTATGTGTTGATCAAGTCAGAGGAAAATTACGGTCCGTGAAGTAGGCCTTTCTGGGATGTCCTGGAGTAGAATCCAAAGAGATTAAACAAATATATCACAGACAAAAGATTAACTGGACCAGAGAATAGGACCCCTTAAAGGTCAACAAGGCTGTCTATGGAACCACAGGGGGTGCGAATGATATGCAAATATTTCACGTCATTTTTACTGTAGAAGAACATGGAAGCTCGAGAGTTTGGAGAAATAAACAGTGATAACTTGAAAAGTGTCCATGTTACAGAAGATGTGGTACTGGATGTCTTAAATCGCATCAAGGTGGATAAAGCCCTGGAACCTGATCAGGTGTATCCTGGAACTTTCTGGAAATCTTGGGAAGTGATTGTTGGGCCTCTCCTGAGGTATTTGTATCGTTGATAGTGACAGGTGAGGTGCCATTATTTTAAAAAAGTGGTAAGGAGAAGCCATGGAACAAGAGAACAGTGAGCCTGAAGTCAGTGGCAGGCAAATTGTTGGAAGGGATTCTGAGGGACAGGATATCCATCTATTTGGAAAGGTAAGGAATGACAGGGAGAGTCAATGTGGATTTGTACATGCACAATTGTGTCTCACTAACTTGAGTGAGTGTTTTGAAGTGACAAAGTAAATTGATTAAGCCAGGCGATGAATGTTGTTTATATGGACATTCAACAAGGTTCCACAAAGCGGACTGGTTAGCAGGTTAGATAACATGGAATGCAGGGCGAGCAAGCCATTACAAAACTGCCTTGAAGGTAGGAAACAGAGGGTGGTGAAAGAGGGTTGCTTTGCAGACTGGAGGTCTGTGAGTAGCAATGTGCTGCAAGGATGGATATTGGGACCTTAAATAAATGACTTGGATGTGAATATATGAGGTGTGGTCTGGAGGTTTACAGAAGACACCAAAATTGGGGGTGTAGTGGACAGTGAAGAAGGTTAGTTCAGAATACAGCCGGATCTTGATCAGATGGGCCACTGGAGCAAGGAATGGCAGACGGAGTTCAGTTTAGGTAAATGTGAGCTGTTGTATTTTGGAAAGGCATATCAGGGCAGGACTGTTACACTTAATGGTAAAGTCTTGGGGAAAGTTGCTGAACAAAGGGACCTTGGAGTACAGGTTCATAGTTCCTTGAAAGTACAGTCACAGGTAGGCCGGGTAGTGAATGCTGCGTTTGGTACGCTCCGTGTTATTGGTCAATGCATTGACTGCAGCTGGTGTGATACCGTACTGTAGCTGTACAGGATATTGATGACAGCTCTTCTGGAATTCTGTTTTCAGTTCCAATCTCCCTGTTCTTTGAATCAGACATCTGATTGGGTACATGAAGAGGGAGGATTTAGAGGATAAGGGTGAACCGCTGGCAAATGGGACTCCATTAACGCTCTCCGTTATTGGTCAATGCATTGAATACAGAAGCTGGGATGCCATATTGTGGCTGGTCAGGACATTGATTACCCACTTCTGGAATTCTGTTTTCAGTTTGAATTTCCCTGTTCTGGGAAGGATGTTGTGAAACTTGAGAAGGTTTGGACAAGATTTACAAAAAAGTTGCCAGGATTGGAGGATTTGGTGGATAGGAAGGGGCTGAATAGGCTGGGGCTATTTTCTCTGGAGAGTTAAAGACTGAAAGGTGACTTCATGGAGATTTATAAAATCTCGAGGGGCATGGATAAGATGAGCAGCCGGGGTCCTATTTCCACAGGTTAGGTGGGTCCAAAACTAGAGCACATGGGTTTAAGTTGAGAGGGCAAAGATTTAAAAGGGATCTAAATGGCAATGTTTTTAAGCTGAGTGTGGTGTGTGTATGGGAGGGGCTACCAGATGAAGTAGTGGAGGCTGAAAAAATCACAACATTTAAAAGGCTTCCAATTGGGTACATGAATAGGAAGGGTTTTAATGGATGTAGGCCAATAGATGGTAAATGGGAATCCATTAGTTTAGGATTCCTTGTTGGCACGGACGAATTGGAACGAAGGTCTGTTTCTTTGATCTTAATATATTAAGATGCATTCCTCTCTTTTGTGGAGAGCTAGCTGAAGCACAGATAATTAACCTTGGAGCTGAGAAGGTGAAGCAGTGTTTTCGACCTGGTGCAGATTTGATTCCATGGTTTTGAATTTGCAGTCAGAGAGAGGAATTGTTAACACTGTCACAATTTTTAGTAACTACTTCCAAGTAATTGGCAAATAATACAAGGCGAAAATGTGAACACTATTTTACTCAGTAAGTTCTGAGCATCTGGAACAGTCTGAAGGACACAGATACAGCAGGTATTCTGAAACAGACTTGGAATTTTACTTTTAAGTAAAGATTTGCGGGGATATGGGCACATGGGAGGGGACTTGGGACAGATTTGCAGCATCTCCAGAGGGAGAGAGTATAGCCCCAAATGTGCTGAATAGCCCCAAGCCCCTGTACTCTGTGATACTGCCCCATTCACTGTGAATGATGAAGCTCATCCAAGGGCAGGGAGAGGGATTAGCCCTCCACTCTCATCACAATGGGGCCTGGCTTGATTAACGGCAGCTCCAGACCAATAGGAGGAGAGGCTGTGTTGTCCTGCAGCCAATGGGATTGAATGAGGGGTGTGGCCAGCAAGACAACACCTGTCCATGAGCTGTGCAGGTGCAGTGTCACTGGGTGGGGGTGGGAGAGACAGCAGAGACTGGGACAGAGGCTGTTGGACCTGAATTACAAACTCCCGGTAAATTAAAATCAAAAGAACTGCAGATGCTCTAAATCAGAAACAACCAGGAGGTTCTGGAAAAGCTGAGCAGGTTTGGCAGCATCTGTGAAGAGAAATCAGAGTTGAAGTTTAAGATCCCGTGTCCCTTCCACAGAACCGATGTTACTGAGGAAAAAAAATAGTTGATATGCAGAAGATCGTGTGGGGGAAGATAAAAGGAGTAAAGGATAGGTTGGAATATAGTGAGAAGAACGGTTGGATAAAGGAATGGATAACGATCTGGCTGGGGGAAGGTGACTAGCTGTTAATGGAGACTGTTAGTGTCTAACCATAGGTAGTGTGTAATGGCAGGCTGTGAGAACAAGGCCTGGTGAGTGAGGTAGGGGGCTACGACATGAGGTTGTTAGCCTATGGTTATCCACTAACTGTCTCCATTGTAAGCTGTTGCCCGCATATATCACTCCACGATTGGAGCTGCCGAGGACACAAACCTTTGGAATATCCTCCCTAACCCCCCTCTGTCTGCCTTAAAGATTTATCTAAAATCCTTCTCTTTAATCAACGTTTCCATCATTCATGAAGCATTTTAGGAGATTTGTCAATGTGAAAGGCTCCATGCAATGCTGGTAGTTGTTGTTAATGTCTAACATTAGGAGAAACAGGGATGAGCACTCTCTCTCTGATGCCTGATGAACAGCAGCAAAATCAGGAAGCACTGAGCATGCTCCAGCCCACAATGGGCCTCGGATTATTGATGTCAACACAGGACCAATAAGAGTGGGGGGACGAGGCTGGAGGACCAGGATGTGCCAGTTGGTCCTTCAACCAATTGGAGTGAATGAGGGGCGGCACAATACTCAACCACGTGATAAGCTTCACAGAGAGTGCAGGAAGCAATGCATTCTGGATGGTTGTCATCAGAGGATTCAAACCCTCTTTCCCACACCACCTCTCACCCCCTGCAGTGGACGCAATGTCGGACTCATTGATTTGGTTCTTAGTCTGCAGACAGGAGCTAGGACACTGAATTCAAAGAGAGGAGAGCCAGTGTCAGAACTGGGTGTGGAGGAAAGGAGTGGGGAGATTATTTGGATTTCGGTCACAAAAGAAAGAAATTGTGAGACAGAGATTTAAAGCTTCGGGGGAACGAGGAAAATACAGTTTAATACTATAGTTTTCTTATTAATTTCCATCCTGTATTAACAATGGTAACTTGTTTTCTCTGTTGTCGAGTACTGAAAGGGTGGATTTGAACTTCATGTTTAGATCTGATAGTTACTTGATCCGTGCCGATCTGAATATCATTGGCCTTTTCATGTGGAAAGAAAGGTGTGTATTCTGTCCGTGGGTGAATATTTCAAATCTGTGTGGCTGGGAAATATTTAGTGAGACACAGCCAAGTCCATGTCAGCATGGTGACTGGGGAGAGAGATTTCATTGGTTTTGGAAATTCTGAAAAATCATGGCACATCTCCCAGGAACAATTAAGCCACAGCTTTGCTTTGTAGAAGGACAAGTCTTTAATTAACCATGCAACCAGAAAGACACAAGGATACCTGCACCACGGGAATCACTATGAAAACAGGATTGTTGTAAAGGAGTTCATTCTCGATCATGGATTGTAATCCATTGGCGTTGTCCCATCGGTTCCAGCGCCGTGGGGAAACACTGGAAATATGATGAATGCAGTGTAGGTTTCAGTTATTAAACTGTAAAAAGTGCAGAACAATTTACAACGATGTTTTCAGGGCTCAAGGTTCTGAGCTATAGGGAGAGGTTGGACAAGTGAGGATTTTATGTTTAGAGCAGAGGAAACAGGGGGTTCTTTTCTAGATGTGTATAAGACCATGAGGGGCATGGATAAGGTGAATGCATTCAGTCTTTTTCCCAGGGAATCAAGGACTGGAGGGCATCAGTTGAAGGTTAGAAGAGAAAGAATAAAAGGGAAGCTGAGGGGCAACTGTTTTACACAGAGGGTGGTATGTATATGGACTGAGCTGCCAGTGGAAGTGGTTCAGGGAGGAACACTCACAACAGGTAAAAACATGGATAGGAAAGGGCCAGAAGCAGATGGGCCAAGTGCAGGGAAATGGGGTTAGTGTGGATGGACATTCTGGTCGGCACAGGCCAGTTTGGGCCAAAGGGCCTGTCTCTGCTGCAGGATGCTATGACTCTAACTGCATCTGCTATTTCTCCCACTAACTCTGTTGGTATCCTGAGACGTATTCCATCAGGGCAAGGAGACTTGTGTACATTTAGCTCCGTTAGCTTGCCCAGCTCTAACTCTTTCATGATAATGGTTGTTTCTTGGTCCTCACCTTCCTCAGTCTCCTTATCAATTACTGGCATGTTCTTCGTATCCTCCACTGTGAAGACTGACTGCTGTGTACTCATATTCCTGAACCCTGCTGGATAGCAATAACTAGGTACAGAACACTGAGAGGTCTTCTTTGAGCATTTATTGATGAGACATTGCCGTTACCTGGATAGTGTACATGCAAAACGCATTTAGGCAGTATCAGGTAACTCCCCGCCTGTCCGATGTACAGCTCCCATTCTTATACATTTGTGGTTTGGGACTTTGAATAGAGACTGTCTCTCAGTGTTATCTCCATGGCAACGGCAGTTAGAAAGTCTCGTTCAGTTCAGCAGTTTGTGGTTAAACCACACACTCCTCCCCCCACGCTCCCGTGGCTCCCTCAAGTATCTGACAGATGCTTCAGTTTCAGTCGGGCTATCTATCAGGATTCTGATGTTAAGGAGCTGGTGTTGGAGCGACGTGGACAAAGTTATAAATCACACAACAGGTTATAATCCAACAGGTTTATTTGGACGAACAAGCTTTTGGAGTGTGCAGTGAATTTTAACTTGATCAGGATTATCTCTATGGTAACAGGTAAGTGTTTTAACAATCACAGAGGCCATATGTTCCCCACACAGTAGGTTCCTCTCTAGCAGTGTAAGCTGCTATTCTGGCCCTGGGGACAGCTACTCATCACTTTTCTCCCCAATCCCATCTAGCTTTCTGTCGAACTTTGAAGGTTTTTCTAATCTCCTAGTTTCTCCTTGGTCTTTGCCAATCTGTATGCCTTCTATTTCAATTTGATGGACTCCCTTATTTTCTTAGCCACCCATGGCAGATTACTCCTTTTCCTACAGTCCTTCCTTTTCACTGATATATACTTTTGCTGAGCGCTT
Source organism: Hemiscyllium ocellatum (assembly GCF_020745735.1). Classification (NCBI taxonomy): domain Eukaryota; kingdom Metazoa; phylum Chordata; class Chondrichthyes; order Orectolobiformes; family Hemiscylliidae; genus Hemiscyllium; species Hemiscyllium ocellatum. The sequence continues at coordinate 339,634 of NW_026868839.1, forward strand.
CGAAAAATTGCTTTGATATTCCTCCACTGTCCGTCAACTGTCCCAGAATAAAGTCTTTGCTGCCCGTCTACATTAACCAAATCCTGCCTCATCCTGTTGTAGTCTCCTTTGTTTAAGCACTGGATTGGATTTAATCTTCCCGCTTTCCAACTGTATTCTAAATTCATCCATACTTATCATAAGTCCTTTGTCAGATTACGAGGTGAGGTGATGGTTCCTGGGTGTTTTGGGCTTTCATTATCAGCGACCGTGGGTTTGTAATAAAGTACAGGATGGATATTCCCAACAGAGTATTCTGGACGGTGTGAATGTCCTACACAGTCTAAAACCATAAATCACTGTCTCCTCTCAGTTTAAAATTGCAAAATCATTATCTCCCACACGCTTCCTCACTATCTAAGTTTGGAACACTAATCCACCTGACTATCCTGCTTTTTCCAAAAATTTCCTTTGTTGAAGGTGGTGAGTTTTGGATTCAGCTTTCCAGTTATTACCATAAGAAGATAAGCACTGGGCACAGGAGAGTCAATGCCGCCCTTCGAACCAGCTCCACCATTTAATACGGTGATGATTGAGCTCACCTCGGTCTCAGCTGGATTTTCCCACCTGCTCTCTCTCTCCCTTCATCCCATTGCAAATTCAACATCTGTATCTCTTCAGTAAATTTGCTCATTGCCCTGGCATCCAGCGCATTTAGAATAGCGAAATCCACAGATTCACAACATATCGAAATAGGTACATTCTTCTTCATGAGAATAGAATAGAGCCTTTATAGTGCAGAAACAGGGTATTGACCCATCGAGTCCACACCCTATGATGAGCATCCCATTCCCTGTAACCCTGCATTTCCCGTTGTTAATTGCCTAATCGGCTCACACATGGGCACAGTGGGCAACTTGGCATGACCAATCCACCTAACCTGCACATCTTTGAACTGTGGGAGGAAACTGGAGCACCAAAGAAAACCATGCAGACATGGGGAGAATGTGTAAACTCTACACAGTTTCCTAAACCTGGAATCAAACCCAGGTCCCAGACGCTGTGAGGCAGTGCAAGCCACTGATCCACCTCTGCTTAAAATCTGCTGCCCCTTATTGGCTGAATGTATATTCCTTACCTCAGAAATCGGGTTGTCTAAGCGGATGTCTCAGTACAACCCTGTGACAGCCCACATGTCCTGTGTGTCTGAATGGATATCCTATGCACAACACCCTCCAGCCCACACTTTCTTTCATTTTCCAGAGACAGGTCTCCAGAGGCTTCATTGGGATGACAACTCCCACAATTCCTGAGGCAGGGACCACACGTGTGCGGGGAAACCCGGCACTGTACAAAAACATGTGCTCTGGCGTAACTAGTGTAAAGTTTTTCACACTGATTGGCTGGTGGAAGGACTAATCTGCTTATAGTATTGATCTGTTTGGGGGGGGGGGTCAAAATGTCACCACACTCACATGGGTCCAAGTTCCATCCCCAATTCCTCACAACACTGGGAATAGACCAATGGGAAACAAGGAAGTATCTGACCTATTCTCCCAGAGTGAAGGTTCCTCTTCTGTCCAGGATCTGACACCACCCTTTCTGTTTCCTTGTGTTTCATTCTGCTGTTACATTATTGACTTGCAGCAACTGAAGGGAAAGGAAGTGAACCCAGAAAGGGTGCAGAGTCTAACCAGGACAGGAAGTGGTGGCAAGGATCTGTTTATCAGCAATTCCCTGAGAATGTGGAGGGTGTACACTAGGGAGTAGCAGAGTCAGAATGGTGGGAGAGAGAAAGTGGCTGGAGGGATACAGCTTTGGGGGAAGAAAGGGGAAAAAGATATTCCAGAGAAACTAGAATTGTCTGTTCTGAATTTCTAATCTGTACATATTCCTTTATACACGGTGAGGATTTGCAGACTGAAATCTCAAAATCATGTGCCAATCATGATTAAGTTAAACAGAATTTGACAAACCAACCATGGGGAATCACTCGTCCAAAATCCTGCAACACTCTTCCTCCCAGCATTGTCGGTCTCTCTGCACCAAATGGACTGTGAATGGTTCAAGACAACAGCTCTCTACCATCTTCTCAAGGGTAACTAGAGATGGGGAATAAATGCTGGCTGAGCCAGTGATGCCCATATCCTGGAAATGCTTTCTATCTCTCGTTGCTGAACCCCAGTTAATGTTACTGCAGGATGATGAGGGATGCTGAGTGCATCCTCCAGGAGGCAGCACCATCACATTACCCCTGCCTACACCCACACAGTAACACAGCAACGTCACTGGTACAAAGGGCAGTGAAGCCAAAGGAGGATTTCGATATAGTTCTTCGAGGTAAAGTCATGAAAGTGTATTGGAACACAGCAGAAACAGCCGTTTCCCATTTAATGGTGGAGCAGGATTGAAAGGCTGAATGGCCTCCTGCTGCTATCTCCCAGGTATATATATAGTCATGGAGCCCGGGTAGGAAGGAGTCGGCAGGGATTCTCCAGGAGATTGCACTTCCACATCCGGTTTCAGTGAGGGAAGGTTTGATGGATTTTATTTAACTATTGTCTTTTACATTAAAAAAAAACAAATTTGCAAACCTTGTTACAGTTTATTCCAGAATAAATAAAAGTAAATGAATTGAAACTGTCTGAATATAACAGTTTTTAAAATTTCAAGTGCCCTTTACAACAAAATCCTGTCTCCTCCTGGACACCATCACTTTCCAGCTACTCATACTCCAGGGAAATATTCCCTCCCTGTCTGAACCTTTGGTTTGATTTAACTGCTTTTTGGTTCTCATTCTGTGAGGTGTGAAATGTTCTTTTCCCCCCATTTCTCCGATCCAGAAGTGTTATCACACACAGCTGAGCAATCTTCCATTTCGCTATTTTGCTTTTGGTTAATCACCCGCAGTAAACCACCCGTGTAACCAATTGAATATTTATTAGCAAGGCCCATGACGGGCAAAGCAAACCATTACAAGTGACAGAGTGGGAAGGGACTCAATCAAAGTACAATTGAGGGGGAGGGGGCAGCGGTGGAAGTAAAGCACTATAAGACCATAAGACATAGGAGTGGAAGTTAGGCCATTCGGCCCATCGAGTCCACTCCGCCATTCAATCATGGCTGATTGACATTTCAACTCCACTTACCAGCGTTCTCCCCGTATCCCTTAATTCCTCGAGACACCAAGAATCTATCAATCTCGGCCTTGAAGACATTTAGCGTCCCGGCCTCCACTGCACTCCGTGGCAATGAATTCCACAGGCCTACCTACTGCATCCCCTGCGGTGCCCACCTCTATCTGAAGGCATCAAGGGCATTATACACACCACATGCTCCTTCTTCAAGGACTCCCTGCAATGTAGCCTTTATCCACAATCATAGAACAGAATCCCGACGGTGCGGAAAGAGAGCATTGACCCATCAAATCCCACCGACCATCCGAAGAACATCACGCCCAGAGCCCTCCATCCCTGTATCACTGCATTTCCCAATGCTGATCCACCTGGTCTGCACAATCCTGGACACTGGACAATTTAGCAGGACTGGTCCACCTAACATGCACATGTTTGTACAGTCATTACTACAATTCCCAACACCAGCTCTCCAGCCAGTTCTCCTGAACTTCTAAATTTGGACTCATGCCCAAATTACCTCAGTAATGTGTCTTTCTCTCATTTGTTTCTGAAAGTAAATTAGGAACATTTTGAATAACTTTACGCACTTTACCAGAAGAACCCACACCTATTCTATCATTTACAAGTTTTAACTCATGAGAAATTTGTTACCTGCTCCAATGACAGTTATAATGCTCTGACCACTTCTACAGAGCCAGTGCAGGTCAATTCTAACAATTATCAATAGTTTGTACCTAAACAGGATGCCCCCATAACAGGAAGTACTCTGACACTCAATACCCTTAAGTTGTGTTTTTTCTTAAAGCCCCTCATGTGTCCGGCAATCTGGCAATACAATTGACGATATTTTATACAGTAACCTTACAGTCTCAATTGCCATTTCCAGTCCATGAAGCAGCCAGTAACATGCATCAGTGAATTGAATTCTAACCACAGTATTGCTCTGGCTGGAGTGAATGAGGAGTATGAAACTGTCTTCTCTGCATTATCTAAAATGAAACACTTGAAAAAATTCTTCAAGAGCTCGATAGGACAGACACAGGAAGGATGTGCTCCCTGGCTGGTGTGTCTGGAATGAAATCAACACTGACTGTGGTATCTTTACCCAGCATCCCCTTTAGCTGCATAAATGTTTAAGATGTATTTGCTGCTCTTATTCCACTCTCTTGATCACTCCGGTTTGCAACTGCTGTAGTGTTGGGGTCCATGCAAATTGATAACATTTAATTCAATCCATCCCAAAACACCTCTGTTTCTGTGTCTCACTTTAGTTCACCGAGACCGTCATTCAATCTGACCTCTTTACAAACCCTGCCCTGATATTTCCTTAGAGGGCTCAGAATGAAATGTTCACAGAATTATTACTGCGCAAAAGGAGGCGATTGGCTCATCAGCTCTCCAAAGGGTCACCTCACTGAATGCTGTTCTTCTACCTTTACCCCATAAACCTTCCCATTCGTCCTCTTCCAATAACTGTTCAATTCTATTCTCTTCATTGTACCTGGCTCCACCACAGTCTTTGGCAGTGCATTACTGACCATAAACATTCTCTGCATGAAAACGTCACATGTTATTCCTTTGTCAATCTCTCTTCATCGGTGCCTCCTCATTGTTGATTCTTTCATGAATGTGAACAGTTTGTCCTGATCTACTCTCACTAGACCCCTTTTGGAGGTATCTTTACCCAGTATCCCCCGGGATGGTGGATATCATCTCCCCCAGTCACAGGAGACTAGTACGAGACCATTCAGGTGCTCTCACTGTGGGACTGGGTTCAGGACACCATCCTGCCTCACTGTACTCCAGGAAATATACACTGGGGATAGGCCATTCACCTGCTCGGAGTGTGGGAAGCAGTTCACACAGATATCCAGCTTGATGAAACACCAGCGAGTTCACAAGTAACCACGGCGATTGGGTTTGTTTTGTTTGTTCATAGTATCATGGCATCACTTGCTGGGGCAGCATTTGTCATCCATTCTGACTGTGCAAGAGATGGTTCAGAGTGAACCCCATTATTCAGGGTCTGGATTCACATGCTGACTGGACCAGGTCAGAATTAACAGTTTCCCAGGCCCAAAGACATGAGGAGTTGATTTCTGGTGTATTATCCTATTTCGCAAATAGTAATGAATAATGTTTGCAGTTGAATTAAAAGTGAAAGACCAAAATGGGTTTTATTCTGATTGAGTACTTCCTCCTGTTTTCTCAGTTATTATTGATAATCGCATTCCTCTCGCACCAGAACCCGTTCCAGAGAGTGTTACAGAACAGGCAGAATGGTCAGCTGCAGCTGGTCACCTGACCGGTTACTAGTCCCAAAGGTTCACTCTCCACAGATGCTGCCAGTTCTGTTGAACGTTTTCCAGCAATGTTTGTTTTTGTTTCTGATTTCCCAGCATTTGCAGATCGTTAGTTTTTCAATACTCATCTTGTCTGTTGCAGAGGAGTTTATTGATTAATTTTGAGGGTTTTGAAAATTGCAAGTTAAGCAACAAATCTGCGATGATCGATTGAGTGGCAGAGCAGTGTTGAAGGGGTGAATGGCCGCCTCCTGTTCCAATGAAACTTGTCCATCTGCAGCTTGTGGTAACATTTCCCCTCACTGCTCACTTCACATCCATGTCTAACACACTGTTCCTGACTGAACAAACCTCCTGTGCTTGAACAAAACTTGCTCATGTTCAGTGGCTCCCTGTCTGGCCACCCGGGTTTAACTCTCATCATGGAATGCTGTCGTATATTACTGTGGGAATGCTCACAAAGGACTCAGCCTGGAGTCTGTATCCCCTGGGATCCAAAAACCCCATTTATTTCCTCCTTCCTCTCTCATTCTGGCTATTGAATTCTCAGTTTCAATCCATTCTCCTGTCATGCTCTTCAAGATGTCCATGTGGGTGGACTACAGGCAGCTGGGATTTAATAAAGCGAAGTGGGGATTAGGCAGAACCTCGAGGAGAGGCGACAGGAAAGAACATTCTTATTGTAACGGCAGAGTTTCTCCGTGGCCCAGTGAGTGCTGAGATACCTGAGATTATGGGGGAGGCAGATTCAATCAGGAATTTGGGAAAACACTCAGACACTGACCTACCCATCTGATTGTTAACTCAGATAGAAAGACAAAATAATGGTATACATTTAGATAGCAACTTTGACCTGGGGCAGTGAAACATGCTTCAGACCCAACGATTCCAACCTCAAATCTCTCAAACCACAAAAACAATGCTTCCTCCTTATGCCAGGTTGTCCCTCAGCCTCCTCTTTTCTTGAGAATAATATTTTCAGTTGTTCAGCCTTTCCTGGTGATTCTAATCTCTATTTTCCTGTAAGATTTGTGACGAATCCTTTATTATTGTTCTGTTCCTTGTGATTAATGCCAGCTGACCTGTGCGGGTTTAGGTTGGAGTATTTGTTTTACAAATTAATTCTCACCCTCACATACAGTGTGAAATTGATGTAAAACAGAAGGAAAGGATTGAGTGAGCACCCACAGAAACACAGAGGCAGCATGTGTACCTCAGCTGAATGAACCTGGCATGAGGAAAACGTGCCGACAATCACAACTAGTTAGAATCACAGAATCCCGTCGGTGCAGAAAGAGGCTATTCAGTCCATCGAGCCTGCAATGACTTGCTCTCCCACCCTACCCCCATAACCCCACATTTGCCATGACTAACCCAACCGGCCGAACCTGCACACTCCAGGCCATGTGACCACGGCCAATAGAGCAAACCTGTACATCTGTGGGAGGGTCACAGATTACATCCAAATGCTGGGAATTGTGGATGAAGGCTCACGAATATTTGACTGACACAAATGCTCTGTTTTTAAAAATAAAATCTGGGGGAAACTGCAACCAGATTATCTCTAGAGGAAGATAAATCAAAACTTGTGCTACTGACTCAGGGGCCACAATGAATGTTAAAGAGGCCTGGGAACCATCAGAAATGTAACAGGTTGTGAGGAAGGTGGGGGTCAGACAAGGACAAAAAGACAGTCTGTCACACGGGGGAAGGGAGGAGAGATTAAACAGCAGAAATGGTACTCCATCAAGGTCAGATGGAATGGAATTAGGGCTGGGAAAGAAACCAGGAAACAAGGTATGCAGCTGTCAAATACTTTGGAAAAACAGATTATAACAACATAGAGGGCAGAGTTCACAGTCTGAAATTGTTGGTCTCATTGGTGAGTACAGAACATTGTAAAGCCTGGGTAGTTCTATTACAGCATCATACATAGGATGGACCAAGTGGCCGCGATCTGTGCTGTAAGTTTCTGACAATTTTTAATCTGACATTTGGAGTTCAAGCCTGATGACTTGAATTGTAAGGAATAATTCTGACTGTGTAAGGCCGTTGGTTGAAAGTCTGTGTTCCAGCTCACCCAATACGATGCAGGCAGGGTGAGAAACTACATTTAGAGATCTTCTGCTCACCAGTTCCTTTCCTTTCTGCTTTTATCTTATTTATTTCTCTCTCATTCACCACCTTGCAGTCTCTGACACACATGTATCAACTTTGAATCATGATACCAGGATAACCCTGTACCCCGTGTCTCACTACTTTCTAAACAAGCCTTCCATGGGGAACGTTATCAAACACATTGCTGAAATCAATATACACCACATTCACTTCTCTATCCTCACAAACATGTTTGTCACATCCTCAAATAATTTAGTAAGATTTTTGAGGCGTAACCTGACGCTCAAAGCCATGCTGGCCATCTCTAATCAATCTATGCTTTTCCAAATAAATCCTGTCTCTCAGAATCCTCTCCAATAATTTGTCCACAACTGATGTAAGACTGACTCATCAATGATTCCCAGGATTATCTTGATTGCCTTTGTTGAAAAACAGAATAACGTTTGCAACCCTCCAATCAACTGGTATGACTCCAGTGGATAGTGAGGATGCAAAGATCATTGTCAAAACACAGTAATCCCTTCCCTCGCTTCCCATAACAACCTAAGTTATATCCTTTCTGGCCCAGGGCACTGATCTGATTATAATCATTGATCTGATTATATTTCACTTCACGCTAACATTTATTAGATTTTGAACCACAATAAGAGTTTGCTTTTTACATATATAAAACTTAATTAAAAGTAATCGCATGTTTACGTACAGAAAATAGAATTAACATCTGCTTGTTCCTTCCTTTTTCAATGACTGTTCATTTTGAATTTGTGGAATGTGTACATTGTTGAAAGGAAGGGGAGTTGTCTTCAGCTGAATATTCACATTGAATGACTGATGTATTTTACAAATCAAAGTACAATAATCATACAGGTTTGTCAATTTGTATTTCGAAGAATTGTCATGAGATTCCTGTTTTTTTTAAGTCTATCATTCCTTTATTCTATTGTTATTGTAAAATATCGTTTAATTTCCAGTCCATTACACACAGAAACTACCTAATCAATTCCCATTCAAATTACTGCAATAAACATCTGATTAGATTTCATTTGAGTAACCACATTAAACATAATATTGCAGTCCTGCCGGCCTGAGTGAGAACATTATGGAAGTAGCTTGTGGAGCTGTGGCAGTGTCTCTATTACTAGACTCGAGGGAAGGTTTCAAATCACACCTTCAACAGAAATATGTGCAGAGCTGCTGTGAATGTTGATTAGAGAGTACCTAAGCACAGATTGAATTGCTTTTCAATCTAATATTAGATCTGCTTTTGACTATTACATCAATAATCACAAAATCTGATACTTACTTGAGTCAAGTTACCAAGAAATATGTGTTGGAAAATTCGTTTTTGCCACCTTGCTTTTACAAAAGACTGACATCTGTCCCTGTTTTCTCTAACTGTAAGAACTCTAAAGAGGATTTTCACTTTTACGAAAAAAGTGGAGCTGTTTCCCATATAAATTAATGCTTCTTCAACCAACGCCTTTTCAGCTTAGAAAAGGTTTCATAATAATGCTTTACTTTCGGATAGTTGGGTTACCTGTATCTAATTCTGTCGCTTATAAGTTCCTGGAGAATATTTGAAAATGTTGCAGAATTCAATATTCCAAGTAATGAGATTGATCTTTTTTTGTTGCAAAGCGGCAAGTCCAAACAATTGAAACACATTAAACATTATTTTCTCGTGCTATAAATTGGAAATAAAGTTGATATCTTCTTCAGTAAACTAACAAATGCTCCCACCTATTACTTGTCAGTCAGCTGTTTGCCGACTTTGTGACTAAATATTGTGATTCATCTAAATATTACTCTGTCCTTTGATCAAAGTGAATTTGTAATTGTTGTTCAATTTATGAATTGCCAGAAACTTGTTTTTATTTTTCCATTCACCTGTTCATTTTGACCGTAAGGTTGAAATACTTTGAAAATATTCGAGTTTGTTCATTTAAAAATAAGGTTTGCACATCTCTCAAATATATCATTTCTTGTATTATGATTCAAGAATGTTTCCTGGTGGAATTCAAGTAACTTCCAAACATTTGTTCACTTCAAATAAGACCTGTAATACCCAATTATCAATCTGTTGTTAATGTTTCAGCTGGTTACATTGACATTGATTAGGTACTCATTCAGAGAGATCAACTGGCAATTATAAACTATTTGCAGGATTATTGAATTGAAAGAGAGATACAGACGGGCAATCATATTTTGGAAGGAATTGCTTTTTCATTCAAACGTGTCGGCTGTTCAAGAATTCTATATTGTGTTCCATTGGTTTTCTTGTCGAGAAATCAAATTTATAATTCATGTGAATTTTAATGTGTTCTGTATTTGTATCAGATTTAAGAATAAAAAGACGAGAAATTAACATGAAAACTTCAGTGAATAGAAAGCACAGTAAACTAAATTGACAGATGCAACCTTTAGTATTACCTCTGAATATTCAGACAAATATTTCTAATGTCAAAAGAGCATGGTCAGGCAGCATGCGAGGAGCAGAATCGACGTTTTGGACATGAGCCCTTCATCAGGAATCTTTTTTGATGATGGCCGAATGCCCGACAGGCCGATACTCCTGCTCTTTGAACGTGCCTTCCCTTTTCCAATGCTACAGCTTTCCTCACCTTCTACAAATATGTTTAATGAACATGAACTGAAAATGTTAGCATCAGCAGTTGAACAAGACCAAATTGCCACATTTTTTGCAATATTTATAGTGAAAACCTGTTTGAGAACATGCAGAAAATTCGATCGAACAACATCTCTTGCCTTTAGAATCCTTGGCCATTCATGATAAAGAATAACCATGCTTTGAACAATCAATATGGTGTATAACGACTGAACTGAAATACCAGAGGACACTGATTGTATTTATTGCAGGGAATGATAACCAGATCCCTACTGTGATAGTGGTGATTGATCTCCTAGACAATAAAATTTTACTGTGATTATTCCACTGAACAGTAATTAGATGGTCATGAGAATCTTTTTTTGGCTTTATGTACAGTGTTTTGTTTGAACATCGATGTCAGTAACATTGAGATATTTTACAAGATTAACAATTGACACTTAAAGGTAAGTTTTAAATGCAACGTTTAAAAAAAAATTGTTAGTTTTGGATAGCGAAACACAATTCTAAGTTTATCGAATCCCTACTGTGTGGAAACAGGCCATTTAGCCCAACAAGTCTACACTGACGTTCCAAAGAATAATCCACTAAGCACCATTCTTCTCGCAGATTACTGGGCATTTACCCTGACTAATGCACATAACCTACACATCCATGAACAGAACGTGCAGCTAAGCATGGCCAATCAACCTAACCTACATATCTTCGGATTGTGGGAGAAAACCAGAACATACAAACTCCACACATACATGTGTCCGAGGATGGAATCAAACCCAAGTGCATAACACTGTAAGACACGAGTGCTAACCACTCCTCTGTTCTCAATGCCTAATTCCCATGCAAGAAGTGAAAAAGTGAGAGACTTGCAAAATAAAAATCACTAACAAATCATGAATGAGCAATAATTAGAAAATTAATATGATCAAAGGACACAACAATATTCAGGTGAATTTCATTGTTTAACAACAAATTTGGGAATGAGCTAACTAATGAATAACGGGAAATAACATTTGTTTGTTTCACTGATGGAGAAGTTGACTTGCTTTTCATCTTTGCAACACCGCAGAAAAGTGGTGTATGTGCCTGAAATGTTTGAAGTAAGCTCTTTCCAATAAAAAAAAACAATGCAATTCCATCGACTTATTCATCCTTAAGACTCAAACATTATCAAATACTTTCCAGAAACTTAGAACCAGCAGAATTAGTCACTTTGATTTCTTGGGAACTCAAACAGAATAAACAGCAGATTCTGTGAATTAGTCAGTCAATGCGATTATTCTGCTGAAGACAACATCCCTTCTTTGCAAAATGCTCAACTTCGAAAAATTCAATATGTATTGTCATTGTTTAACGAGACAATACAGAGATGTTAATTCTTTTTCATTTGACTTAACAAAACGCAGCAATGTTACATGATTTTATTGCGTGAAAAATACTTAAATCTTATTGTGATCAGAAATACAACAAATGTTCGCATCGAAGTGAAATATATTTAAATTAATTCAACTATGCTTCCGCGAGTAAAGTAAGAATTCATGTTAATAATGATTGAGATTATACACCACAATATATTTAGTTATTAATGTAAAGAGCCGTAATTCCACGTTTACGGCAAGTACTGGATTGAATAATTATTAGGTATGAGCAACAACTGAATATAAAATTCGATCAATGAATTTAGAAATAATGAGAAATCTCATTTTGCTATGTGACTGAGGAATATTTGCAAACAAACAGGAACTATTGCAGGGAAAAGTAATTGCAGGTCTGTGAATTTAAAGTTTGTGACTATGGAGATCATTCAAATAAGCAAACATTAGACAGTCACAACTAATGTTGGATGCGAAGTCCTTGGATCCATTGTGGGAAACTTGACCTGAAAATCAAGTTTCATATTGTAGTGTTGGTACTCAGAAACAATTGGTCAAATTAAAATCTGAATCTCATTTTACTTGTTCAAAAGATTTTCTTAAACAATTGTGCAAGTATTATCATGACAATGACGTGATAATTAATGTTGCAATATGAGCAATGAAGATGATTCAATATTTCAAAAACACATTGCTGTGATGTTGATTGGATATTTATTAAAATTGGTAAATTGTGCAATAGAATATAGTAACTAGCTTTATGAATTGAAGAAAAACTGAACCAGTGATTAGAGAACATTTTTTTCTGTCTTGACTAAAAAATGTAGATAACACAAGAAATATGAATTTCTATCAAATGGTTTGTTCATGGAGACATGTTATTTTAATTTAGATGATTAATATTATGATCAGAGTTCAGACATTTGTGTCAGAATTTGGAAGAAAGTTAATAGATAATGAAAAAAAGCATGAAAGTGAACAAATGATGCAGTCAATGATATTTGGTACATAAAGGAATTATAAAAATTGTTCATTATTGTACAGTGATGAATAATGTTGGAATAGAAAAGACAAAAAAGAATCAATACGTTCAAAGCAGTTCTTTTCTTACAATTAAATGAAACCAATAATCATTTTGCACAGCACGTGATTTTAAAAAACAGTCATTTCATGTGTTATGTAAACTGAAAACTACTTCCATTTTGCAAACATGGAGTCTTTCCCAAATTCACAATTTAGGTGTGCTGAATTATACAACAAAAATGGTTGTAATTTGTAATATCTCTTGCACACAAATTTAAAATATGTAAACTTAAAGATTATTAGAATGACAAAACGTTTATTGTTTGCATGATTGTGTTACAGTCAATATCTGTGATAAAGTAGAAGCATTGTTTTAAGCAACATAAATCATCTTTAACTACTGAACTGAAATAGAAGATATCAATTGCACTTGTTGCATGGAATAGTAAACAAATGGTTACTGTTGTCATTGGTTTCAGGAGCAATAAGGTATTTTACTGAACAATAATCAGATGGTGATGGAAGTCTTTGTGTTGCTTTATGTATATTGTTTAGTGTGAACATTGGGTTCGATAAAATTGAGATATTTACATGAATTAGGAACAGATCGATAATTGGGTGCGAATGATCTGATTTAAAATCAGACAGTTTTTAATATTTACGAGGATTGCTGAGTGAAACGTTCTTAAACCATCATGTAATTAACGGGATAAGTAAGAGGTATGCAAATCGAACTTTCAAATGAGCACACCCTGATATTTTCGCACCATTTTAGTATCATATTCAATATAACTAGATGACTGGAAAGCTAAAAACAAATCTCACACAATTGATAAACTGACCAGTAATTAAAAATTGATAAATAATAGCAAGTGGCATTTGTTTATTTTACTGAGAAGTCATTGATCTTTCCTCATTGCACAGGAGCATAAAATTCTGTGTTGTTTTAATTAAGATCTACAGAACAAGAGAAAATTAATGACTATCATGACTTTGTATATTTAAGCTTTATGACTGCAACATTCTCAAATATTTTCTATGGAATATTGATTGAGTGGAGTTCGATACATTTTCCTATGAGTGACCAGAAGAAAGTTCCTCGCAGATACTGTGATTATAGGAATGGACGATTATACCTCCAAATAATCTACAGACATTGTGACTGGAAATACAGTACGTGTAAGCATCGAAGTAAATTCCAATCAAATCAATTCAAAAATGTTTCCAAGTTTAAAATAAATGCAATATACACAATGATTGAGAGATTGTACATTGCAATGTCCTTGCAGTATTTATTGCACATAAGCATAATTCCACATTTGTAGCCCTTACTGGATTACACAATTATTAGATATAAGATATATTAGTAATAAAGGGAGTTAAAAATACATATTCGTGAATTTGAGAATAATGAGATATCCCATCTTGATATTAGACTGAGTAATATGTAGAAATGAAGAGTAATATTGTAGGGAAACGTAATTGGAGCTCTCTGAATTTCAAAGGCTGAGATAATTGTTATATTTCACTCATTTACAATGAGTGTTGCCAGGGATATTCTTGGTCGTTTTGTATGTGCATGGGCCTGAACAAACAGGTATTAATATAGTAGCATTGATAATCAGAAATAGTGATTGATTTTTTTTTAAAACACCGCATTTTAAAAAGTCTATATTAAATTGCTGTTCAATTATTGTAATTGATAATTGCTTTTAGAATCCTAACAGATAAATTGACTTAATATTTTTGAAAACACTTTTCTCTGATGTTGATTGGATATTCATTAAGATTAGCGAACTGAAAATTAAAGCATAAAACTACGCTCTATGATGTGAAAAAATCATTCAGCAGCAATTGAAAAAAAATGATTTTGTTTAAAAATGCAGGCATTGCAAGATTTATATGCTTCCAATTGTTTTCTTGAAGAGTCATGTCAATTTTATTGATGTAATTTTTATCACAATAAATGTTTTGAAATTTATTTCAGAATTAGGAGGGAAAGAATTTGGCCATGGAAGGGACTAATACTGTGAACAAAACATAGAGTCAATGAATTTCATCTGGAAAGGAATTCTCATAATTGTGTGATTATTGTTCACTGACATCTAATATGGGAGGAAAAGGAGAATTGTCAACATTTCCAAGCAATATTTTTCTTATAGTGAATTGAAAATAAAAATCATTTTGGAGGGCAATTTGTTTGAAAAAGGAAACAGTCATTTCATTTGACTCGTTCCCGTTTCCCCCATTGTAGTCTTTACAATAATTTAAAACTTCGTGTTGGTTGAACAAAAGAACAAATTGATAAAATCAAAATGTTTTCTTGTACACTAAAAAAGTAAATGTAAAGCAATTTTATCCTGAAAATTATATCGCTCTGAATGTAATCTTTTCACACACAATAAATGTTTATGTTGAATTGAAATGTCATCACAGCTGTAGAAGTGATTTCCCCTGACAGGGAATGAGGACGCAGGAGGCAGGCTGAGCTGAGGCATGTTAATGAAGGGATCATCCCCCGAGGACAATCACGGAAGGGAGATCCATGGCACACTGTAACATATACAGTAAAAAAGCAGCATTTTATGGACTTTCTGCATCACAGTGGCCACATGCAATGTGGTTACAGCCCTTCCCTCCTCATCCAAACACCCAATTGAATCACATAATCGCAGATGGGCATTCTCATGGACATCCCCAGATTCCAATTGGGAACTTTCCATGCGTCTTATTGACATAGATTCCAAAGTTATTCCTGAACTCTCTCGGGCCTCTCAGGATACCTTATCAGTTGGGAAATTTTGAATTCTGCTAGTCATTATATTTTATTTTATCAAAGCCAATTACTCCTTATATGTTTCACTGTCTTAATTATGTATGTACAAAGAAATAGAAAAGACAGTTAATTTTAGCTTATTTGTTATAAGATTAGTAATATGACTTGCGTTATAAAGTTCGTTATATTGTGTAAAATTTTACAGCTACTCTTTCTGTCAGGACTTCATAATTAATGGGCAATCAACATCATACCGTGAAGTTAATTCCTAAAACTAAGTAACTTCAAATCTCAGTCTAAATGTTTGTAGTAGGCATTGGTTACATGTATCAAACTTATGTTGCAAATTTCCCCTATTATACTCAAGAATCTGTAATTAACCTTTGTTTAATATTCTGAGTAACTGTAAAATAATAACTATATCTGACAAATGAACTCTTCTGTTGTCATAATAGCTGCTTTGTGAGTTAACGGGGCTGCACCCTGCAGCTTCTGTTTATTCATTTATTGGGACAATTATCCTTTCATTTATGAAGATCAGGATTGGTCATTTGTCTGTATGTCAGCATGCTCTTATAAAGAAATGTCTGGAATGTTGTAGTCCTGGCGTTGGATTCGGTCCATTGGTAGTGTGCTTTCTTTTAATTTAAGGCTGGAACGGAATGTTAGTCTAGTTTATCACCCCCTGACACCTTGTATTTTAGTTCTAAGGTAGGCTGCCCGTTATGGAAAGTCAGGCATTTTGTATGAGCCAATATGGACCATTCTATTCCAGGTGGGGGCAGCCCAGAACAGCAAATCAACTAAGATTCAAGTATTGGAATAAAAATCACCATTCGCTACCATTGGTATCTGTAAAATGCAATGCGTTCATGTTACTGAGCCTTAACTACACACTTAAAACTAGATACAATGGATTTGGTCAATTCTTAACTATTAGATATAAGCAACAATTAATCTTAAAAACATTTCATAGCAAATTTAAAAATGATTAGAAATCTCATATAGCTGCCCGTCATGTGTAAAAATGAACAGCATTTATTGGAGTGTAAAATAATCAGACCACTCTTAAAATGTCAGGATGAAAATTAATCCAATGATTTCTGTGAACATTCAAATGAGAAGGGAACAGATATTACCTGTGAGTGTTGGATAAGGAATCATTAATTAGTTTGTATTTGTGTTATCCTGGAATAAGAGAACATTTTTTTTAAAAAAATAATGACACTAAGAAATACTGGATTAAATTAAAACGTGAATTTGACGATGTTTGTTACAAAACCTAAACTGTGTTATTTTTGGAATGACAATGAATTGATAATTAATTTTAGAACTTTGGCAAAGTAAATGATTCAATATGTCTAAATGGATTTGCTCTGATGTTGACTAGATATTTCTTAATCTGTCTGCCGAGAATGCAAATTCCGGCATGATGATATGGAAAGACATTAGACATTCAGTGAACATTGATCAGAAATGGTTTGTCATTCAAAATTCTCAGATCTTCAAAATTTCTATACTTGGTTTCTCTACTTTTCTTCTGAAGAAATATATAATAAGAACAAATTCTGCATTGTACTTAATTCATGCAATTTTTCATCTCATCAATATTTAGACATTTGAGTCAAAATTATAAAGAAAGTAAGTCATAAGGGAGATTTATTTTCACAGAAGCAGTCAACAGCATTTATCAATGTATTTGTTTCAATGTTGTCTCTGAGTAAACAGGAAAATACATTTAATGGGGATCTATTGACAATGTAATGAGCCACAATTAAATTTTTATCATAATTTTTGGCTTGGAAATCTATCAGAAAAAAATCCTATATTCAGGACTTGCTTCATCTCGATACATGTTACGTGTAGTATTCTCAGTCATAAGAAATAAGTTGTCATCATGGGTCTGGGAAAGATATAGTGTGTAAATTATAATACGGTTTCTCTTCCATATGTTTGTATCTGGTGAGACCTGAATGTTTGCTGTGATTATTCATCCTGAGAACAATAAGGCACGTACAAAGCGTATTTCACCGAACAGTAATTTGGTGGTCTTGAAGACCATTACGAGTACTTTGATTTTAATAATGTTGAGCTGATTTCCATGATCTGGGAAATATTTGACAACATTTTCCCAAAATTCTGGATTCTAAGCATTCAATGGGTTTCATGAAAACACCCTTCACTTGTCGTCATTCTCAAGCGAAGTGTATAACGCTCAGGCACTGGCTGCAAGTCAAGGTGCCAGGAAGTCTGCATAAAACTCTTCAAAGCACAACTCTCGGGCTGGTTGTGATTGGATCTCTCGAACCTTTGTGACCTCTTTGACTGGTCTTTCCACAATTTTCTGGAGCTGATTATTTTGTCTAATGTTTGCTTTAGTTTGGT
Source organism: Hemiscyllium ocellatum (assembly GCF_020745735.1). Taxonomy (NCBI): domain Eukaryota; kingdom Metazoa; phylum Chordata; class Chondrichthyes; order Orectolobiformes; family Hemiscylliidae; genus Hemiscyllium; species Hemiscyllium ocellatum. The sequence goes on from NW_026868839.1 coordinate 357,351, forward strand.
CTTTTTAGCTCCGATTTCTCCAGCTATCGGAATATTTAGAATGTTCAATTATGTGCGACAGATCACTTGACGTTACTGGACAGGTATAATATGATTGGGAGATGCCGGTGTTGGACTGGGGTGTACAACGTTAAAAATCACACAACACCAGGTTATAGTCCAACAGGTTTAATTGGAAACACACTAGCTTTCAGAGCGACACTCCTTCATCGGGTGATCACCTGATGACGGAGCGTCGCTCCGAAAGCTAGTGTGTTTCCAATTAAACCTGTTGGACTATAACCTGGTGTTGTGAGATTTTTAACTTTGTACACCCCAGTCCAACACCAGCATTTCCAAATCAGATCAACCATGAGTTCGTTGAATGGTTGTGCAGACTCCTTGCGCTGAATAGCATACTTCCACTTGGTTTAACATTTCGTCTAACGCCTTATTTTATTCATAAGTTCAGAATTGTGAGGGGATGGGATGAAGTGACATAAAAGGTTTATTGAACAGATCAGACACAGCAGGAACAAGGCTCATAAACTCAGGAAGAAGAAATATGCTGTGACCTGGGGGCAACAAATGACACTGGGCCCAGCACAGGTGGCTGTGCACAGAAGCTGTGATTGCTGAAGAAAGTTGCTAGATCTTATACAGTTGGCAAGTCAGTGATCACGCTGGATGATGGATCGTTGTATGATTCACACACAGCAGAAATTTGTGAAAGAACGAAATGTTTGTTTCATTGGAGACATTTTCTGTGGTTCCAATTCCGATTGACTGTTTGAAATGCTGATCAGATTTTTGTGTGAAGTGTTAGGTTAAAATACTCATGAACAATCCCACTGGATAAGCCTGTGTTCCCGATCTGTAGTTTTTTTTTCTTTCTTTCGATGTATATTCATAGAAAGACAAGATGGAATGTAGGGCGGAAAGAAAAATGGGTTCTTTCTCATTTCACCAATTTCATCTACAATTGAATAGAATGGCTGCTCTCACTCTTCATTTCGACTTTAATGTGGTGTCGATTATTTGTGAATCTCCCGTGCAGTGAAGGGCAAGAAAAAGATTCTCGATCCAGTGTATACCAGAGTGTGAGCTGCAAATAAAAACTGCTAGAGCGGTACATAAAGTTAGCAACCAGAGTGTGACTCGAACCAGTGAATGTGGAGCACAGCGATATAATTACCCACCACCATAATCCCTCGGTCCCCTCTGCACATTTTGTAGAGGGGTGACATATGATCACACCATTGTGCTTCTGCCTTCACCAGAATTATAATAACAGCAAATTCCAATAAATAGTCATGCTGATCAGAATGAAGAACTGTCATTGATACATTCTGAGTCAGAACTGAGTCAGAATGAAACAGGACAAGAATTTTCCGTCATATTTACATCTACATTTGACTCATAATTTCTTCCGTCACATGCTCTCTCACGTGAAGAAGCAGCCATGGAGAGGGATATGAAGGCGATGTTGTCACTCAATGGCCTTTCTCATTTGGCTGAACCTGAATTGGATTAAATCGCAAGAACTCATGATTTGTTCGTTTCATTTAATTTTGCTGAAACCTCACAATGTTCATTGTAATAATCAGAAGTGAGTTAGATATATCTCATTGGAACGAATAATGTTGTATTCAAATTTGCTATGACTTTATTTCAGCTTAAGGAAAATACTGCTTTGAAAAACAGAGGGTTAAAGTGCAAAAGAAAACCCACCAGATTTGTTGCTCGTTGCTTTGGCAAATTTCACTGAGTACGAAATGGACCAAACATCATTGTGTTTGTTCTCACATCCTTAATGCAAGTGATGAAATCACGAAGTCGTTCTCCAAGCAACTGGTCACTTCCTATTCATTATGTAATATCTTCCCTTCACAATAAATAAAAATCCACTCAGTTCAATTTACAATGCTTTAGGTGGAATATTATGCCAAATCTTTCAAAATGCAGACTTTTGGAACCGAATCTCATTCAGCTGCACACATTAAGAGAATTTCTTTACATTTAAAGTCAACTAATTTAGACACTGTTTCCCCACAACTACCGACCGACTACACCCCATCCCTACAGCTTTACCTACCCACACGCTGTGTCTCTCCTTGTGAAATTTATTCCTTGCATATCAACAAATGTGCCTTTCCAATTATTTTGAAAACCAGATTCTCGGAGTGACAGCGATTGTGTTCTCACCATTTCTTTCTCCTTCAAAGGTTTGATTAAAGGTATTGAACACCTGATATCTAGATGTTTACTTACTTGAAAGATGGAATATTCCACCTATTTACTCTGACCAAACATTTCATAACCTGCAAAAAAACCATTAAGTCTTCCTTGGTTCAAGGATAACTGTTCTCAGTTTTCCAAGAAGACAAATGAATAAAATCTCATCTTCAGTACACCCCCATCAGCATCTTTTCTAATGGCTCTACACCCCAGTAAACCCCGTCATTATCAATTCATTGAATCACAGAATCCTACAGTGCAGAAATAGCCGGTATTGGGCTGGCATCGACTCTCTGAAGAGCATCTCACCTAGACCCACCTCCCCTCCCTATTTCCATATATTTCACCTGAAGAAGGGGAATCCCTCCCCCCCCCTTATGATTTCAAATAAACCTGTTGGAGTATAATCTGACGTCCTGTGATTCCTGACCTTATCCCCACATTTCCCATGGCTAATTCACTTAACTTACTTAATTCACTCCATGGACAGGAGAGGGCAACTTAACTTTGCCAATCAACCCAACCCTCCCTCTGAAAACCAGTGCGAATTACTGAGACAATGTTCCATCATACTGAGTAAATGCTGTATCATTTTGCAATGGTTTTATACCCTGGTAACAGCCTCATCAGAATAAATGAACCCAAATTCAATGTATCGAAACGCTACTCTGTCCTTTACAATTTCATTCGTGCTGCGGAAATGTTTCTGCACTCATATTAGAATGTGTTTACGTTGTTTCTTCCTCAGCTTCCTGCTTCTAGTAAACACTTTAATCCGGAACAAGTCTGTCAAATACTTTTCATTCCAACACAGTCACAAGGTGAAGTTTGCAGAAGGCACGTGTTTGGCCGTTCACTGACACACAGCCTTCCTGAGAGCTGCAGTCCTTCCCCACCTTTATTCAGGCAGCACTGTCCTTGCTGTGACATGCCCCATCTAGAATGGAAGGACAGGTATCAGTACCCGCACTTGAGAACGGGGCGACAGTTTTAAAATAGTTACACTGTCCCCAGCGGAGAATTGAGGCCTGTGTCAGTCGGGGACACTAACCATTATACTACCAAGGATAAGAGTGTCAAAGGAGGCCCTTCAACCAAATGTGCCCACACTTGTCAAATACACCTGCCTAATGAACTGAATCACATTTCACAATTCTTACCCCACAGCCTTATGTGTCTTGGCATCACAAGCTCACATCTGAATATTTATTCAGGTTGTAAGGGTTTCTGTCGGTCTGAACAATGCAGATAGTATATTCCAAATTCCAACCACCCACTGGCTGATAAAGCTTTTTCGCACATCTTCACGACTGCGCCACTCCATTCCTCTGATTCTGGGGCTGGGAATTGGGACTATGTGGCAGCAGTGTTTACTGCCTTGTGTGGGGAAACTGGTGAAGTAGCCAATGTTAAACTGCATTACTATTGAAGCATACATTTCAACTACACCTGCACTGTCCCCGGAGTTTTTGATGTTTTGGAGAAATCTACTTATCTCAGCTTTCAGCATATTAATGATGGAATCACCACAGCCACTGTGGGAACTGATATTAAGCGGTCAGCCCGTTCTGAGTTCCCACATATCTGCCACTGTTCGCTTAGCACTGATATTGTGCATTTGGTGCGTTGCCTAACATGTCCTATGAGATTGTACTTATTGCACTCTGTCAGCGCACTCATCTGTGCAATGCTGTGATCGTATAGTGGTTAGTACTCTGTGTTGTGGCCGCAGCAACTCGGCTCGAATCCGAGTCACGGCAGTAATTGCTCTATCTGCTCCAGCTCTTGGGAAACAAAAAGGAATCAGTTGTTTGGATGAAGTAATTTTTTCCAAGGTGATGATCTTTTCCCTTCAAATTCTGCTCGCTCACATCTCTGTATTTCATATGTCAGAATTCAAATCCACCCGTTCTCAGAGATTTCACTCCCTCCTACGATCACTAACGGAACTTTTCATCCCACACCCCCATTACATTAATTTAGAGATGCCGGTGTTGGACTATGGTATAAAAAGTTAAAAACCACACAACACCAGGTTAGAGTCTAACAGATTTAACTGAGCAATAGTTTTCGAAGCTATGCTCTTTCATCATGTGGTTGTGGAGTCATTTCCTCTTTCATTAAGGCACTGCGGAATCGAACACAGTCTCTCACATTGATACCATTCAGTCTGTGCTGCTGCGGTCACCGTTGCTGGGTGAACGTGCCCCAACCCCACCATCGGGACCTGCAGATCAGTTGATCCATTTGGTTACGGCTGTTGTGAGGCCAATCCTCAGGTAGCAGCTTTTACTGATATGGACTTGCGATTATGGGGGGTCAAGCTCAGGAAAATGATACAGGACAATATCGAGGAAAAGCGACTTCTTTCAGAAAGATTAGTTTCACGGGTTTTCCGCAATGGCCGAGCGCTATTACCACTGGACTGTTCACTCAGATACAGAGCAAATGAACCAGGGATCCGGGTTTGACTCCAACCATGCCAGGTGTTAGAATTGAGATTCAATACATATCTGGAATTACGAATCTAATAACACCTATAAATCCATGGGCAATTGTTGAAAAAAACAAAACCATCGTGTTCACTGACGTCAATCTTACCTGGTCAGGCCTCGATGTGACTGCCGACTCACTGCTACACGGTTGAGTCTCAACTGCCCGCTGTGCAATTAGGGATCGCAATCAATACTGCCGAGACAGCGACGCCCCCATTCTGTAACAGAATAGGAAAAAAAGTTAATTTAGCTCTAGCTAGAGTACTGTGTGCAGTTCTGCAATTCACAGTATAGCAATGATGTGATGGCACTGCGAACGTTGCAGGAGAGATTCAATGGGATATTGTCTGGGCTGAAGAGTTTCAGTTATGAGGAGAGATTGGACAGACTGGGGTTGTTTATCACCGAACAGAGGAGATTGGAGAAGACATGACTGAGATGTTCACAATAATGAGGGATGTGGATAGGATAGACTGAAAGAAGCGTTTGTTATTGATGGAGGGATTGAACACTGGGGTCAAGAGATTTTGGGAAAAGGCAAAAAGGTTTGATTATATGTGCAGAAACGGTCAGAGAGGCGGAAACCCTTTTAATCTGAAAAAAATTCAGATGTGAATTTGTGATGCCAAGACATATAAGACTATGGGCTAAATAATGGAAATCTTGTTTCAGGCCGTTAAGCATTTGTGTTGGGCAAGTGCGGCCACAACAGGCTGCAGGGCCTCCTTCGATTTTGTTGTCTTCCACAGTATCGTGGTTAGTGTCCCCGCCTGTCACTGGGCTCAATTCTCTGCTGGGGGGATCGTAAATGGTTTAAACCTGTCACTCTGTTCCACCGTGAAGGTTATTAATGCCTGGCCTTCCATTCTCGATTGGTTATGTCACAGGACGGACAGTGCTGTCAGAATCAGCTGGGGAAGGACTGCAGCTCCTGGGGAGAGAGTGTGTCAGTGAAAGTGCAAACACGTAATTTCTGCAAACTTCACATTGTGTTTCGTGTTGCAATGAAAACCATTATATAGAGTTGTTCCTGACTGTGTGTTTATATAAAGCAGCAATCTGAGGAAGAAAACAGAGTAAACCCATTCAGATCTGAGTGCAGAAACATTTCCAGCAGCACTAATGAGGTTGTACAGCGCAGAACCGCGTTTGGATGCATTGAGCTCGGTTTGTGGGCGCAGCTTGCTTTCACTCGGCTGAGTTGCCAGTGTATAAAGCTATGAAACATGATACGGATAGTGTTCAATATGATGGTACATTTGCTCATTGGTTCGCACTGCTGGTAAGTCTGTAGGTTAGGTGGATTGGCCGTGTTAAATTCGTTGATGTGTTCAGGGAGTGAATTCAGTAAGTTAAGTGAGTTAGCCATGGGCAACGCAGTGATAAAGTCAGCAGTCACACGATGCCAGGTTTCATTCCAACAGGTTTATTTGAAATCACAAGCAAGAGGCATGCCAGGATAGAGACGGGAGCTAGGTCTGGGTGAGATGCTGTTTCAAATGTCCCTGCAGACCTGATCGGCTAAATTGTACTTTGTGCATTGTTGGGAATCGGTGATTCTATCAGAGAGGACACTGCCAGCGCTTACTGGGCTGCTAAGACATTAGAGACGATGCTGACGGCGTTTCGTGGGGATGAAATTTTATTTATTTGCGTGTTGGAAAATTTGAAACTGAACCAAGGAAAACCGAATGGAAGTTTTCCAGAGTATTTGAGGTTTTGAGAGAGTAAATAGGTGGTAAATTCTCTCTTTCAAGTTTGCAAATTTCTGAACGTCAGGCTTTCAAAACCACCGATGTCGGGCAAAGAAATAATGAGAGAAGAATTTCTGTCACTCTGAGAATCCATTTCCAAATATTTGGAGAGACACATTTCGAGACACAGAAGGAGTGAGTTTCACCAGGAGAGAGACAGCCTGTGGCCAGGTAAAAGTGTAAATGTGGGATGTGTGTGTGGGGGGGGGGGGTGTGGGCGGTGGAAGGTGTGAGGAAACAATGTCTAATTTGGACGAATTTAGAAGTGAAGAAATATCGAAAACGTATGCAGCTGAATAATATTGAGCAAAGAACCATCAGAGTTTTGAAAGATTTATATTAATATTCTACATGAAACATTATAAATGGAACTGAGCAGATTTTGTATATTGTCAAGGAAAGATATTCCATAATGAATAGGAAGTGACCTGTCTCTTGGAGATCGATTTCCTGCTTTAATCCCACGCCTTAAAGATGGAAGGACAATCGGCATGATGTTGGGTTCATTTGATACCCACTGAAATCTGCCAACGTAACTGAGCATCAAAACTGGCATCTTGTTTTGTAGTTTAACTTTCTGTTTTTCTCAACAGTATTTTCTTTAAGCTGAAATAAATTCGGAGCAAAACTGAATGCAACATTAAACGTTCCAATGATATAAATCCAATTCACTTCCGATCATTGCAATGAACAGAGTGAAGTTGCAGCAAAATTAATAAAATGAAATGAAGAAAACTGCATTTCCGGGAATTTTACCCAGTTCAGGTTCAGCCATATGAGAAAGCCCATCGAGCTAAAACATCACCTTCACTTCTCTCTCCATATATACTTCTTCACGTGAGAGAGAAACTGTCTGAAGAAATTATGCGTCAAGACTAAATATGTGTGTGAATGTGACGGCAATTTCATGTTTGCTGGTTCATTCTGAGACAGTACTGACACGGAATGAATCAAGGACAGGTATTCCTTCCAAGGACGAGGACAATTCTTTGGATTTTGCTGGTATTATTATTCGCTGAAAGCAGAAACATAATGGTGTGGATTCGATTCCTCTCAGGGACTTTCTTATCCCCTGGGTGCACCATATGTAATCACATGTGAGCCCCTTTGCATTGGGCTGGAGTGGCCCAGAGGTGAAGGCGACGGGTTGGTCTTTCATTGTGCATGTGTGGATTTGAATCCTACTCTGGCTGTTACTTCTATCAAAAACAGCTGTGGTTTTCGTTTGTGCCTGGCATCTTTAGTATACATTGGATGGAGAATCTTGTTCTTGCCCTTCATTGCACCGGAGATTTGTGATAAATTGAAACCTCATCAAAGTCGAAATAAAGCAATTTGTTTCCATTGTAAGTTATATTGGGATAATGAAAAGGAGTGCAAACGTTTCTTTCCTCCTTTCATTCCATCCTGACTTTCTATGAATTTACATCGAATGAAAGCAATACAAATAAGGAGAGATCAGGTGCAATATTTTATCCAGTTGGATTGTGAATTTTAATGTAACACACCACACAAACTTTTGATCAGTATTTTAAACAGTCAATTGAATTGGAACTGCAGAAAACTTTTCCAATGAAATGAGCCTTTAATTCTTTCACAACCTTTTGCTGTGTGCATCATACCGGGATCCGTCATCCAGCGTGATCACCAAGTTGGCAACAATATTAGATCCACCAATTTTCTTTAGCAACCACAACGTCTGCACATACCCATCTGTGGTGTTCCCAGTGCCATTTGTTGTCTCCAGGCCACAGCACCTTTCTTGTTTATGAGCTTATGAGCCTAGTTACTGATCTGTCTGATCAGTTTGAGAAACCTTTTCTCTCACTTAATCCCATCCCCTCAAAATTCGAAACTTATCAACAAAGTAAGGCATTAGACCAAATGATGCAGTACTGGAAGTCGGCCATTCAGACCATCGAGTCTGCTCGAACACTCAATGAACTCATGGCTGATCTGATAATCTTCAACTCCATTCTCTTGCATTGCCTCGACAAAGCGTTATCGTCTTTCTGATCTGACTGGCACAGTTTGAAAATGCACAACAACGCAACCTCAACAACAGTTTGGTAAGGAGTTCCACTGATTCACTGGCCCCTGAGCAAAGAAATGACTCCTCATTTCTGAATTAAATCGGCAAAATCTAATTCTGGGTTCATGTCCTCTGGTGTTCTCCTCATACCAGAGGGTAAACCACCTGCCCGTAACTACCCTGTCAAGATCCCATGAATATTGAACGTTTATAAATGTTATCATGTGATTATACAGGTCCCCTCCGCCTCCTTTGTTTCAAAGAGAATAATCCCAGCCGAACCAATCATTCCACGAAGCTCCGTTTTCTCGTGTGTTGACAATATATCCATAAATCTCTGCTGCTCCCTGCAGCGTCCTTACATATTATGAAGGCAGGTGGAGAAATTTATGCGAAGAAATGTTTGAAATTTCAAGCACAGATGGGAACTGGAATTTGAAATCAGACAGCGACTGGAATCAGATTTGTCCACACAAGGTCGAAATACAGTAATGATAACTCTGACAAATGAGAATCTAATCATATCCCACTGACATTCAATGGCTTTACTGAAACCAAATTACCCCGTGTAATCGTGGACGATTACATGGGGTAATACTACCCAGAGCTTGTATTTAAGGGGGAAAAATAGGATAGAAACTGGCGATATAAACATTTTGACAATAAAATCATGTCCTTTGGTAGACATGTTTATGATCATAAACTCAACTCGTGTCTCCGTGAACCCTACATCGTTTGCAAGGCACAAATGAGACGTGGAACATAACTCTATTTGCTTCGATGCGTGTCACTTCCATACCACTTAAGGAACTGGACACAGTCCATGACAATGCAGTCACTTGATTGAACCCTCTTCAATACCTGTAATATTCATTCCCCTTCACCACTAAGGCACAATTGCACCTACAAGATGCACTGGAGTAAGTCATTTGGGCATTTTTGACAGAACCTTCAAAGCTCAACAGCTGTCCTGACTCTAAGGACAAGGTTGGAAGATGCAACGAAACACTACCATTTGAAAGTTCCCCTCCAAGGGCCATAGCACCCTGACTTGGAAAGGAATCAGTGATAAACTCATTGGTGAAACGGTCGTGATGGAAAAAGTTGCATACTTCAGCCTTCCATCTTTTATCTTACAATTTTAAAACGTGTTGATTTATGCGGTGACAGGACTTGTGCTCAGTCCATCAGCTGTTCCCTAATCTGGTGTTTGCTAATTTTCTACTATCATCCACAGCCTGTAGTCAACATTAGACAATGTCCGAAAAACCTCTCAATTAACTGATTCCCCCCAGGTTAGAGTGGTGTTGGAGAAGCACAGCAGGTCCGGGACATCTGAGGAGCAGGAAAAATGAACATTTCAGGAAAGGTCCTTTATCAGGAATGAGATTGGGAGCATATGGGATAGAGAGATAACTGGGAGGAGGGTGGGGTTGGGGAGAAGGTAGCTGAGAGTGCAGTAGGTGAATGGAGGTGGGCGTGTCAGAACAGAAGGTGGATTGGATTGGTGGGAATGAAGATGCGCAGGTGTGACAGGTCAGGAGGACGGTGTTGAGCTGAAAGGTGGGGACTGGGGTAAGGTAGAGAATGGAGAAATGAAAAAACTGTTGAAGTCCAAATTGATGCCATGAGGTTGAAGTGTCCCAAGGCGGAAGATGAGGATTTCTTCCTGCAGGCATCGGTTGCTGAGGCAGTGGCGATGGAGGAGACCAAGGACATGCATATCCTCGGGAGAGTGGGAGGGGGAGTTGAAATGTTTGCCATAGGACACTGAGGTTGATTCTTGCGGGTGTCCTGGAGATATTCTTTGATGTGCTCTGTGAGAAGGCATCCGGTCTCCCCAATTTAGAGTAGACCGCATTAGAAGCAACGGTTACAAGAAATGACATGTACGGAAGTGCAGGTGAATCTTTGTTGGATGTGGAAGCCTCAATTGGAGCCTTAGACAGAGATGAGGGTGTAGGTGAGGGTGCATTTTTTGCAATTCCTGCAGTGACAGGGAAAGGTGCCAGGAGGGATGGGTGGATCATTAGAGGCCGTGGACTTTACTAGGCAGTCACAGAGCGAATGGCCTCGGCGGAAAGTGGATAGGGTGGGGAGGGGAACAAATCCCTAGTGGTTGAATCCGTTTAGAGATGATGAACATGTCAGCGGATGATGCGATTTATGCGGAGGTTGGTGGGATAGAAGATAACGAGCAGTGGGGTTCTGTCCTTGCTGTGGTTGGAGGTGTGGGGTTCATGGGCGGAGGTACAGAACATGGATGAAATGCGTTGGAGGGCATCTTCAACCACATAGGAGGGGACGGTCTGGTCTTTAAAGAAGGAGGCCATCTGGTGTGTTATGTGGTGGAAATGGTCCTTTGGGAGCAGAGGGAAAGAACAATGACTGCAGATGCTGGAAACCAGAGGTTAGATCAGAGTGATGCTGGAAAAGCACAGCAGTTCAGGCAGCATCCAAGGAGCAGTAAAATCGACATTTCGGGCAAAAGCCCTTCATCAGGAATAAAGGCAGAGTGCCTGAAGGTTAGAGAGATAAATGAGAGGAGGGTGGATGTAGGGAGAATGAAGTACCGAGTGCAGAACACACCATGATGGCCTCCTTCTTTCGAGACTGCCATTTCCCTTCCCACGTGGTGAAAGATGCCCTCCGATGCATCTCGTCTACATCCCGCACCTCCGCCCTCTGACTCCACCCCTCCAACTCGTAACAAGGACAGAACCTCGCTGGTGCTCATCTTCCACCATACCAACCTTCGCATAAACCAAATTACCCACCGACATTTCCGCCACCTCCAAACGGACCCCACCACCAGGGATATATTTTCCTCCCCACTCCTTTCTGCCTTCCCCAAAGACAGTTCCCTCCGTGACAACCTGGTCAGGTCCACGGCCTCCAACAACCCCCAACCCCGTCCTGGCACCTTCCCCTGCCATCGCAGGAATTGCAAAACCTGCGCCCACATCTCCTCCCTCACCTCCATCCAAGGCCCCAAAGGAGCCTTCCACATCCACCAATATCATTTATTGTAACCACGGTTCCCGATATGACCTCCTCCACATTGGAGAGACTTGAAGCCTCCGAGCAGAGCACTTTACGGAATATCTCTGGGACACCCACACCTATCAATCACACTGCCCTGTCGCCCAAAATTTCAACTCCCGCTCCAACTCAGCCGAGGACATGGACGTCCTGAACCTCCTTCACCGTCCCTCCCTCACCACCCGACGCCTGGAGGAAGAACGCCTTATCTTCTGCCTCGGAACACTTCAACACCAGGGCATCAATGTGGACTTCAACAGTTTCCTCATTTCCCCTTTCCCCACCTCACACCAGCTCCAAACTTCCAGCTCAGCACTGTCCCCATGTCTTATCCGCCCTGCCAATCTTCCTTTCCAACTATCCACTCCACCCTCTTCCCTGACCTATCACCTTCATCCCCTCCCCAGCTCAACTATTGCCCGAAACGTCGATCTTACTGCTCCTCGTATGCAGTCTGAACTGCTGTGCTTCTCCTTTGGGAGCTGATACAAAGCAGGTGGAGGAATTGGGAATACAGGATACTGGTAGCGCAAGAGGTTGGGTCTCCTCTACACTGGGACCAACAGACACCTTCTCGCAGAGCGTTTCAGTGAACATTTCCAGGACTCCCGCAACATTCAACCTGAGCGCCCCAAGACCGAACACATCAAATCCCCTCCACACTCTCCCGACAACATGCAGATCCTGGGCCTCCTCCACCACCATTCCCTCACCACCCGACGCCTCATCCCCCATGTCGGGACCCTTCAACCCCAGGGCATCAATGTGGTCTTCACCAGTTTCCTCATCTCCTCACGCCCACCTTATCCGACTTCAAACCTTCCAGCTTGGCACCATCCAACTGACCTGTCCCACCTGTTTACCTCCCTTCCTACCTATCCGATCCACCCTCTTCTCCGACCTACCACCTTTAACCCCATCTCCATCCATCTATTGCACTCTCAGCTAAATTCTTCCCAGACCCAGTCCTCCTATTTATGTCTCTATCCTTGAGGCTCCCAGACTTATTCCTGATGAAGGTCCTTTGCCCGGAAAGTCACTTTTTTCTGCAACTCGGATGCTGCCTGACCTGCTATGCTTCTTCAGTACCACTCTAATATTGATTTGAATCCAGCTCCTGCCGTACATACTTCAGTCCAACTGATTTCCCTAACCATTGATCTTCAGAGATCGTGCATGTCGACTCCATGATCTCTTTGTCTGTCTACACCACACAGAACGCTCACTGTCATTGTTTCTTCTCCCCAAATTCATTTACACTCATTGGTCTGAATTCAATTCCATTCAGCATTTTACCTTTCCACCTGATTGATACATCCCAGCAGTCCCTGGCATTTTAACCTTAGTCAACTACACGACCAATTGTTGCATCATCAGCAAAGTTCTAAATCATGGCTCCTGCAACTAAGTCTAAACCATTGATCTACATCAGAGTACAGTGGCATTTCACTGGAAACACGCATCCAGCCATGGTTCATTGCTGGTTGGGATTAACAGCTCCTTATTCTTCCACGGAATGTGGCTATCATTGAATTGAAGAGCATTTGTTGTTAATTCTAATTCACCTTGAACTAAGTCATGGATTAACAACATTGTTGTGGGTCTGGAGTCACATGTTGACAGAATTCATTACGGTCGGCAGATTTCCCTTTCGAAGGGACATGAATGAATGGATTTTCAGCAATATAAAGTTATTTTCGCTGTTCCTGAGATTGGTTTTATTTTCCAGATTTTATTCTTCGAATTTAACTATCAGCAACTGCCACGTTCCAGTCTCCAAATATTACCATCCCAATAGATCGCCTCTGCACTAACAAGTCCCTGCTGCATTTCTCCATTCAAAGAATGACATTGTCAATTCAGATTATCACAGATGGAGAGAGAACAGATCGCGTTTCAATGTTGGAATGGAAGCAATGTACACTGGATTGGATTGTTCAGTGGAGCAAGAGATTGATGTGGAGATGATGTGAGCAAAATCAGTTCTTACTGTTAAGATAACAAAATGCCGCTTTGTTAAGGAAAATCTTTGAGAATGCTTTCACCGTGGGTGGCATGGTGGCACAGTGGTTTGCCATGCAGTACCAGAGACCGGAGTTCAATTCCCGACTCAGGCGACTGACTGTGTGGAGTTTGCACGTTCTCCCCAAGTTTGCATGGGTGCCCTCCCACAGTCCAAAAATGTGCTGGTTCGTTGAATTGGCAATGCTAAAACTACCCGTAATATTTGGTGAAGGGGTATGGGTGGGTTGCTTCGGCGGGTCGGTGTGGTCACACTGCAAGTCATCCAATCTAATTCGAATTCTCAGGCTTCCTCTGAGCCAATCCTCAGTGCGGGTTAATGCTGCTGCTGATTGTTAATAATATGATAATTTGAGACGAATATACCTTTCCACCCCGCCTTTGACCAGAATCACACCCAGCCTCATCATTTCACGTGCTTGGATAGTCAGGTTTTTTTTCCCTGAGGTCGGGGAGTCCAGAACGCGAGGGCATAGATTTAGATTGAGAAGGGAAAGATATAAACGAGACCTAAGGGGTAACTTTTCATACAGAGGGTGGCACGTGTATGGAATACGCTGCCAGACGAAACGATGGAGGCTGGTGCAATTGCAACATTTCTAAGGTATTTGGATGGGTATATGAATAAGAAGGATTTGGAGGGACATGAGCTGAATGCTGGCAGGAGGAATTAGATTGGATTGGGACATCTGGTCGGAATGGACGGATTGGACCGAAGAGTCTCTTTCCATGCTGTACATCTCTATGAGTCTATGATCGCGCCTTTACCAATCATGTCACTGATGCAACAGAATAGCTTCACGTGCTCATTTCCGACCCCACTTCCGGTTTTGTATTGGCGGCTGCGCCACGACGTTTGTCGAATTCCGGTTCTTGGAACTGGGGTTGTGTGACTAACTGAAGCAATGGGTACCTCCTTGTGTGAAAAAGTTTGGGAAGCAACCGTTTTCAAACTCATTGTTATTGAAACATACAATGCACCAATATCCCGCACTCTACCCTGAACATTTTTGTTTCTAGAAATCTATCAAAGTCAATCTTCAACATGCAGTACTTGATGGAACCACCACAGCGTCTGGGCATATCGAATTTAAAATTCATCTAATTCTGATTTCCCACATGTCTACTATCGCTCGCCTAATATTCCTATTGTGCATCTGCTACTCTACCTAACATATCCTCTGTCACTGTGATAATTGCTGGGTTTTTTAAAAATGTATTTCCCTGCATGACTCATTTATGGTTTGAATTTTAAAGTATTCTGCATTGTGGCCGTAGGAAGCTCGTTGGAATCCGAGTTACTGCATTTTCCTCCTTGTGATTCATGTTGAAGAAACACAGAAAGGAATTAGTTGATTTTACATGACATTTTCTCAGACATTATGATTTTTTTTTCCATCAAACCCCTTTCCTTCCCTCCCTCCTGCAATCACTTACCTTCTTTAAGTACCGCCTCCCATTTCCCTTACAGTCACTTTCACATTGACCTCATTCTGTCTGTGCTGCTGTGCTCACTGTTGCTGGGTGACCATGCGCAAATCTCACTATCGGGACCTTCAACCCAGTTGATCCATTTCTATACCGCGGCTGTGAGATCACTCCTCATGTAGCAGCTTTTACTGACATGGACCAGCGATTATTGAAACATCAGTCACAGGAAAAGGGCACAGGGCCGCATTGAGGAAAATAAACTTTGTTAAAAAAAAACACCAGGTTCCGTGGACTTCCACATCATTTATTTCACTTGTTCATTCGGCTCTGGCGAGACTATTCTGTGTAGTTATGCAGTTCACATTATAGCAGGGATCTGATCGCACTGCAAACGATGCTGGGGAGATTTCCCAGGATATTGTCTGGGCTGAAGAAGAGATATTGAACAAACTGGATTTGTATTTCGTGGAGCAGAGTAGATTGAGGGAGCATGATTAAGATGTACAAAATATAAAGGAGTATGGATAGCTTAGACTGAAATGCATGTTTCACTTTGACGGCGATTTCCATCACGAGCAGGCATCGAGTTAAGGTCAGATGCGGAAAGATTACAGTGAATGCGTGGAAATACGTTTGCAAGCAGTGGGTGGCTGAAATCTGAAACACAGTGCATGCAAGGATCGGAGAGGCAAAATCCACATAACTTTCCGAAGTATTCAGATGTGCATTTGTGATGCCAAGACATACAAGGCTCTGCATCAAGTGATTTAAAAAGGGGTTCGGATAGTTAAGCGATTATTATTGAGCAATACAGGTACTCAGTTACAAGAGTGGTTATTAATACCTGTCCTTCCATTCTCGAACGGACATGTCAGACTAAGAACTGTGTTGTCTGAATCAGCGTGGGGGATGCTGCTGCTCCCGGGGAGACACAATGACAGTGACTGTGCAAACACGTGACTTCTGTAAGCTGTACCTAGAGTGTTGGAATGAAAATCATTAGGTAGTTTTGCTCGTAGTGAAGTGTTTACTTATAGAAGGTAGCTCAGGAAAATATACATTCTACTATCCTTTCCCCACTCGCCCATACCACGGAATACCGCCACTATGTAGGACAATTTCTCTCTGAGCACCATTATCCAGTCCTCTTTGGCCCCCAACACTTCCCCATATTGCACAATTGCACGAAATCTCAGAAGATGCAATGCTACTTGTTTACGATGTCTCTCCTCACTGTCTAAAGTTCCAGTGATTTATCTGCCTCTCACTCAATTTAGCAAGCTGCATTTCCTGCTCACAATGTGATCTCGTCAAGACTGGGGAGAAAAAAACAGAATGGGTGACAAACGCGAGTACACCTATGTTCTGTCTGCAAACAGAAAAAGAACTTGAGCTTCTAGATTCCTGTCACTGCAAATTCCCACTGTGTTCCCATGCCTCCATGTCAGTTTGGTCTGCTGCAGAGCTCCCGCATGGCCTGTGCAAGTTGGAAGAGTGGCACGTCATTTCCGAATGAGAGACAGTGCAATCTTCAGTACCCAACATGGAGTTCAATCATTTTAGACCCTGCCCATCTTCTTTCACGTTCCTGCCCCATCTACACATACCATTCATTCCAAAGGCGGATGGTTTGGCTCGAAAATTTCTCCCCAGATGCACTAGACCAGCTGATTTGGTTCCGATGTTTCTACACTTCTTTTGATAACTTTATTCTGTTGTGATTGCCAGCCTTCAGGAAACGTGCGTTTGGACGGGATTGTGGTCAGAGGAGATTTATCAACGTGGTACCTGAGCTCGACCATTCCCCCTGCGAAGATAAGCGAAAGTGAGGGCTGCAGGTGCTGGAGCTCAGAGTCGAGAGTGTAGTGCTGGAAATGCTCAGCACGTCAGACAGCATCTGAGGAGTAGGAAAATCGATGTTTCGGGAAAAAACAACACCGACATTCCATTGCCAGCCGATGCCTGGAGGAAGAAAATCTTTTGTTCCACCTTAGGACCCTGCAACCATACGGGATAAATGTGTATTTCAACAGCTTCCTCATTTCACCTCCCCCAACATTATCCCAATCCCAAGCCTTAAGCTAGGCACTGCTCTCTGGACCCGGCCATCATTGCCCCTCCAAACTACCACCTTCTACCTCTCTTCATCCATCTATCGGTTTCCCAGCTACCTGACCACCAACCCCATTCCCCTCCCTCAACCCCGACTCAAAAGCCTCTTTCCTGGTGAAGGGCTTATGCCCGAAACATCGATTCTCCTCCTCCTCGGATGCTGCCAGACGTTCTGTGCTTTTAAAGTACTACACTCTCGCCAATGCAAAGATAGATGAGCTCGACTGGGGCTCTCTATCTGAGAGCGGAGAAAGCTGAGAGAGAAATTGATTAACGTGCACAGAAATGGAATAGATATGTTTGACAGGAATAAACTTCTTATGGGAAGGGTAAATAACCAGGGTTATAGATGAAACGCTACAGAGAGGATATTCAGTGAAGATTTAGGAAGAATGTTTACATCCGGAGACGGTTGTTTGTCTGGAACTCACTGTTTGAACGTGTGCTAAAGCTAAGAGTCATCAAACTACTTCAGGAGTATTGAGCCGAACACTTGAGGAGCTAGAGCATGCACGGATAAGGAGCAGGTACTGGAAGGTGGGGCGAAGATAAACAGATATTTATTGAAAGAGTTGAATACTGTAACTTTCGGTGCAGTAAAATGGAGGCTAGTGCAGCTCAGTGGCACAATGAAAGACGTGGTGGACATCTACTGCATTGTTAAGATCGCGATTCACAGTTTGTGGGTTTGATTCCCGCCAGAATCGCAATTTAGTTCAGATTTCAGCTGATTCAATGATTGTTCTGCTGCTTCATCGTCAGTTCCCATCGTCTGGAGTTCTCGTCCCTGCTACTGACCAGAGAAGGTTCCTCACTTTCTTGGTGGTGAGTTTTAAGAAAATCATATCATTTGAAATATGATCAGCCAGCAATCGGCTGCTCATTCACAAAACCCACTGCAGATACCCACTGTCTTTCAACACAGTTCCCTCCCACGGTTGCACTGAGTGTTTCGATTTATTCAGTGTCTTTTTCCCTTTGGGTGATAGGTTGATGTAGATGGGCTGGGAAAAGACATTGACCTGTTCGATCAGCCGTAATTATGTCAAATGGCGGGGTAGCGCTGGCGGGTGAAATGGCCCCCTCCTATTCCTCTCAGTCTGTGCTGTTTCTGACAGAGGATTTTAAACAATAGCATGATGAGGACAATGTGAATCTACACCACGGAATACCAAGGTCCTCCCCTTTATCCCACCGCTCTCACAGCTGCTGTTGTAGCTTCAGATCAGACAGTGCAGGATTCTCCCAGGTGCTCTTTCAAGCTGCATGCTCCTTCACACAGGTTTCCAACTAGACACATGGAGCAAACTGCCGGTTAGATATTGGGGATTCAGGGACAGATTTCCCCTTTTTCTGACTAGAGTTCTGACCACGGTAATAAACATGAATTTCGGGCGTTCTGTATCTTACTCGAGATTCTTATCACTTTACAATTTAAACTGAAATTCAATTTAATCTTGCATGACATTCTTATGTCTTCAGTATTCATGAAAACTGTGCATTATGTCCTTGGATGAAGCCATGGTGAATATTAATGATGAGTGCAGTGTGTTTCATGTTGTCTGTAGGATCTTACAGAAGCATGTTCGTGAAGTGTGGTTGAATCGAATTCTGTGCCGAACTGAAGCCGACCGAGTGAGAAGCCCTGTGATAATGTAACATTTTCTGTAAACAACGCAGCGACCCTTGGAAACCCAGTTTTCATTCAAGTCTATTTTCACAACGTTTTTCTGTATCCCATTAAATCAGTGAGTATTAAAAGGACTCAGTCCCGTTCCTGGTCATTGTGACCAAATGACCAAGGCAATCGATGGCAATGATGATGATGCTTGACATCGACAGGTGCATTCCTACTCACTAGAGTCACATTGTATTACAGATCACGTAAGCAGAGGAGATGATGAGCCTTCTGGCACCCTGAGACAGTGCGACAGTTAATCCCACGTTGTTATTCTCACTCTATACCAAAAACCAGTTAGCCAGCGGACTGAGCTAACCGGCTTCCATTTAATGTAAAGCTAAAACAAACAGCTCAGCACATTAACAATCTGTAGTAATTCACGATTGAGTGGGTTGGTTTCTGAAAATTAAACGTACCTTCTGAACAATGAGTGAGGCTATTCCAAGATTGCCTTCTCTGACAGCGCTGGGACATGACTGACGTTCTCTATGATATGGAAGTGCCAGTGTTTGAGTTGGGTAGACAAAGTTAAAAATGACACAACGTCAGGGCATAGTCCAGCAATTTTATTTGGAAACACTAGCTTTCAGAGAGCCGCTCCTTCATCAGGTGGGTGTCTTTCTGCAGAAACCTGATGTGTGTGTCAATATGCGCGACCTTTTGGAAGATCATCTGGACTTTAACTGACCGTTCGTGGTGTCGATAGTACCCATCACTTAGATGTGTTGGTGTTGGACTGGGGTGGACAAATTTTAAAATCATACAAAGCCAGATTAGAGTCCAACAGTTGACAACCACCTGATGAAGAAACAGTGCACGGAACACTGGCGCTTCCAAATATGCTTGTTCGGTACAATCTGATGCAATGTGATTTTTAACATTGAGAGCTCTTGGTAATGTTTAATTGATCGAAGACAGTAAACGAATATTCGTTCGTGGAGATGAAAAATTCAAATATTATCCACCTCAGTGTAACAAAAAAAAAGTTTGGATGTGTGCTGATTCTCCACAATGCGCTTGCGCCAAGCAAAAGTTGACCTTGCACCTGCCTGATCCGCAGCCAGCTATAAGAATGGCTGTACCACTGGCCAGATGCACAGCTGAAATTTTACACGCTGCAGAGCTGTGGTGCTGACAATGACATGAGCCATAACAGTAACAGTCACAAGGTGAACAAAGAACAAAAATAATCAACATCAATGATCCACTTCAAATTGTCTTAAAAAAAACTACCATTCACAATTTGAGCAGCCAATCAATGAGGTCGCTCCTGATCAAGAAAATTGCAACTTACTTTGCTGCGTTTTCACCATAATTAGAGGTAAACTCCAGCCTAATCATAACATCGCATATTCCCATTAATTTTCAGATTTAGATTACGTTAATGACCTGTCCGTATTTGCAGGAAACTGAACAATATGAAATGAGTGAAAACGTTCTTCCGGTGATGTAATCCAGTGCAGAGTCGGCCAGAAAAGAAAAGACAAAGACATGAAACATCGCTCCCATTTCTCTCTGTTGCATCTCTGTCTTTAGTATCGAAAGTATTAATTATTTTCCTGGGAAAGTTTATTCATAAATCAATTAACATCTGAGTTTTGAAACCTACTTTACTTCAGACTAAAATAGTTGAATATCTTTTCCCCGAGCCTAATGTCCCAATCCTCCCTTCTCTTCCATGTAAATACCAGCTGCTCCAGGTGAGGTTGGAGCTCCCAACCTGACATTCCAATGTTCCTTGCTGCTCCATGTCAATAGCAGCTTCTCCAATTTAAGTTGGGGCTCCCAGTCTGATGCCTCAATGCTCCCTGCTGCATGTCAATAGAAGCGGTACAGTTGAGGTTGGATCTACCACTCTCATGCCCAAATGCTCCCAGGTGCTACGTGTCATTAAGAGCTGGTCCTTGTGAGGTTGGTGCTCCCACTCTGATGTTCAAATGCTCCCTCCTCCATGTCAATGCAAGCGGTCCATTTGAGGTTGGATCTATCACTATGATGTCCCAATGCTTCCCGCTGCTACTTGACATTAAAAACTGCTCCAAGTGAGAGTGGAGCTCACAGACGGATCTCGCAAAGCGTATTGCTCCATGTCTACTGAAGATGCTTCAAATTAGGTAAGATCCCGCAGTCTGATGTTCCAATGCTCCCTGCTGCTTCATGTCAATAGAGACTGCTCCAGGTGAGGCTGGATTTCCCAGTCTGAAGTCCCAATTCTCCCTGCTGCTCCACATCATTTGAAGCTGCTCCGGGTGAAGTTGGATCTCCCAAGCCGCTGCCCCAGTGCTCCCTGCTACTCCAAGTAACTAAAAGCTGCTCCAGGTGTGGTGGGAACTCCCAGCTTGCTGCCCCAATGCTCCCTGGTCCATGTGAGCAGACGCTGCTCCAGATGAGGTGGGAGCTCCCAACCCTTGCAACTCACACACCTCTATACCAACTTAGAAATAGTTCCCACTGACCATTTCCACCATTGGAGCCATTGGTGGAATATCCGTATCATGTGAATTTAATATTATTTTTCCTCAGCACCGAATCATTACTTCCAAAAGACATTCTTTCTTAAATATTGTTTATCATGTGCATATTGCATTCAATCCGAAGTTAGATAATGGTGCTAACTGATGTATGCTCAATAAAAATTACATCATATTTTTCATGTTGTGTAACTGCTACTTAGCAAGGGCAATGTTTGTAATGAAATCACACTTTTATTCCAGGTGAGGGAATGTGGTTTGTATTATTTAAAATGAACTTGTCCACTGTGTACAATGAATAAATGGATCTCAATTTCAAAGCAAACTTGGTTACGTTGTCATCCATCTTGACATGTGGTGTCCTCTTCTTTCAACCACACGAGTATTAGAACGAAACGTCTATTAATGACATGCGTATAAAGACACATTAAATCATTTTTCGTGCTAATGCTGCATGAATTTGCGATTATTGATCCACAGGTTATGTTCACTCCCTACAGTGAACATGCTCCTTCTCCAGTTGTTCATGGTTCAATGTGATGCATCCAGTGTGTGCATAACGTTTTGGAGCTTGCTTCCCACATCTTGTGTTTATCTGTGTCTTGTGTCCAGCCTTCATCAATGGCGAGAGCAACGGGCGAGGGAGAGACCATTGTGTAAGTCTCTCCGTATCCATGCATGGCACCCATGTCTGCAATTCTCTACTGTGCATTTATAGCCAGTTCTCTGTACCCCAACACCCACGCCACGCCCCTTTTGAAATATTTCCATTATTTTGTGTTGTTTCGCTGTACTCTTCTCACCAAGATGAATACCTTCTACTCAACCTGCTCCAGATTTCATTTGACAAAACAGTCATTAAGAATCCCATTACATAAACATGCCCTTCGCATCTCTTGTATTTTGGTTTTCCTGGATCTCTTTCATATGATAAAAGGTCACAGCAGCTTGACTTGAAAAAGAAAATCGCGTTACTTTTCATTATCCCAATGCGATCTACGTTTCAATGCAGTTTAAGCAACTGACTCAAATTATTCTTTGAGATTTTATAATAGCGTCGATGCATATAAATTGACCATTGGTGTTCCAATTTCAATAAGAAAGGTGTGAGCATACAAAAGTAGCAGCTTTGAAAACACCGACGAGAGTGGGAGTCGAACCCACGTGTGCAGACCACAATGGATAAGCAGTCCATCGCCTTAACCTCTCGGCCATCTCGTCACATACAATAGCACGGGTATGAACTCATGAATAAGTGAATTGCGTAAATTATGCAGAACAGCAGATATTTCTCCCTGGTCTGGTGAAATGCTAAATAGCACAGTACGGTTCCAAGACTATGGTCTGGCCTCTGGGTTGTGGGACAACGGCATTCCCACTGTGACACTCTGCTCACAGTGATCTGAACAAAAATGAAGAAAAGACTATGTAACAAAGTCTGTTGAATTCTGTGAAGATTTGAAGTCAACGGAATGAAGAACTCGAGTAAGAAGGATGTGTTCCTTAAAGAAAGAGTTGGATAGAGCTCATAAGGATAGTGGACTCAAGGGTTATGAGGATAAGGCAGGAACAGGATACTGATTGAGGATGATCAGCCACGATAATAATGAATGGTAGTGCTGGCTCGAAGGGCAGAATGGCCTACTCCTGCACCTATTTTCTACTGTCTATTAAATTGCCAGTGAGAAATTGTTTTCCAGACTGGAGGAGAGTTCATTGTGCTCAATGTCATTATTCGGAACACCTTTCTTCTGCTCAGATGTTTTTGACACGCACTTCTGTACAGAACACTTTCCAAATCCTAAATAAGACTAAACAGACAATTGAATTCAACAATGCAAATACCTTGATCTGTATCATTTTCCTAGGCCATGCAACACCAATTATGATCACAGCAACCCAGTGAGCAAGTGTCAGAAGGAAAATGAGTGCAGTGTTAGAGAGAATGCTGGGAGCAGCAGTTGACACGCGGGGAAGTGCATTTCCCACAACAGGAACACTACCAAAAAGCGGACTGCGGTGGAAGAATTCAGAGCGGGTTTACACTTTGGAATTTGATACCAGAGACACAATGGAGATTTGTCATTGAGTCTGTTAAAGATGAAGATTTTAAGATTTCTACAGATGAAAAACAAAATAAAATGTTCATTGGTTATTGAATGCAAATGTTGAAATTATATATTTCAAAAATCTACCCATCTTTGCAATGAGTCGCTCACCATTTTCCTCACTCGGGGTCAGAACCACTGGTGAAGATGATCGTTTAATTCCCGTTACTAGCCATGGAATCAGAGAACTTCCGTTTCCCAAACGTTAAGGTACAACCAGGAATGTGGAGGTAGGCATTAATGTGTTGCTCCTGTGATGCAGGTGACAGTGCATGGTATCTCTGTGCCAGTATAGTGGGCTGTGCTGTGCCGAAGTTTTAAGTTTGAGCCTCACATGGAGCAGCTTCAATTATTCATTGTCTTGTGGGGTACGGATAGAAGGTGATATTGAGCAAAGCCAAGTTTATGGGAAAATGTCCGTGTTTGTGGATTGAGAAATGACCTTTTTTGGATAATGACTCCTTGATCAACAAACATACTGCAAGTAGTTAAAACGTGAAGAGACATGTGTGGAGAGAGAGCCAAAGGTGATTGTTCAGCAGGTGGATAACGTTTCTTATGTGCAGCGCGTTAAATTTCGGGAAAATATATATTGAACTGGTTTCATGTTACGCATTTTGTTGCAAAGTCGCAAAGGTTATTGCAATAATCAAAAAAGAAAAATCACATAGGACCGTTTGAATATTGTATTGAATTGAATTTTGGCCTGAGTATATTTTATCTTCAATGGCGTGCTGCAGAGAAGTACAGAGGGTTAACAATACAAAATAACAGAGTCTTCTTGGTGCATTTCTTGGGTGGAGTAAAGAATGTACGAAATATACATAATATCATGTGAATGAGGTCGAATCTTTAAAGTAGGTTTTATTAATCCAAGTGACGATTCAATTCCGACTCATTCGGATATAACTTCTGTCTGCAGTTATTTTAGGACATCAGCTCCATTTACAGAGTTTCACCTTGAATAACACGCCACACTTTACCAATCCATGAACATTTGTTACTCCATCTTAATCAGTTGTACGTGTTCATGAAATGTCTTTGTGTCTGAAGTCAACCAAATTCGAAATTGTTAGGCAACCACACTGACTTTCTCTCAATGGTAAATCCCCCCCTTGTATGTTTGTTCGTGTAACTTTTAAAACATTGTGAAATCAGCTTCTACGTTTTATTTCTGGAAAGTCGTTCACGATTTAACTAACTGTATTGATTGGAAGAAACTCTCTTTCAAACTTTTCTTAATCATTCACTAATGGTTTTGCAGCTCTAACTAAAGTTATTGATTCACTCGAAAGAGGAGATTTCCCTGATTTAGTCATTCAAACCTCAAGTTATGTGAAAATCTCATTTGTTGACTTCAAACTTGTATGTTTCTGCTTCAGCATTTCCAGATCTCGTGAATAAACTCCCTCATTCTTTCCATAATCCCGTTTGCATCCTTTCTGATATTTTTATGTCTCAGTAAACAACGTCACTTGGCTTTCTAATATCTTGCTATCCAGGAAACAGCGTCGGTGTCCTTTCTAATCTCTTTACATGTTTTTGGTGGAGCATGAGGACAAGGATTACACACAATGCTCCCACTGAGGGTGACCTGAAGATTTTACAGTTACGCTATGAACTCTTTGCTTTTTAAATATGACGTCACTATGTATAAACTCCAATAAGGTAAATTATTATCTATCCAGTCCATGAACATCATTTCCATAGGATCGAAAATTATCTATCACTCCCTTTATTCTTCCACGAAATGTTTGAAAGGTTTGTAAGGCCAGCATCTCTAACTCCCCGTGCCCTGAGTGAGCCTCAACTATTTCTAAAGGCGACTCAAATTCAAATACTTCATAGTGTGTCTCCAGTCATTCCAGTGCAGACTGGTTCTGGACAGTAAATGTCATCACCAAAGGCCACCGTGGATCTGAAATCAACAGTTTTCACATAGTAATTGTCGTAGCTATTGTGTATCGTATGTCCATGTTCTTTTTCAATGTGTTCATCATTTCATGGATCCCTGTATTAAATTTTACTGAATGATTAATTTGTGAATGGAGACATTCCCTTCACCACTCATTCGAAACTCCATGGAACATTGAATGATTTTAATCATACGCTTCCAGAGGACAGTCCTGCCATTACTGGGATGAATCAGTGAACATTCCGGACGTATTCTTGAAGGCAAGGATTTCCTTCTCCAGTTTAGGGGATCATTACAGCACTGAATCCCATGTGTGCGTTCATTAAAAGCGAAACAGTTGCAGCAAAACTTTAAAACTAAGATTTTGCAATCTGCTTGCATTGGCTGTCCTAAAAATTACATTCCATATTGTCATATGTTTGTGGATGAAAACACTTTCTGAATCTGGAGCAATTACATTTCAGTTTTGTCAAAAAATTGTCATTCACTGTTCTCTCTTTCCCTTTCAGTTTCCCGTTTAATATCCCGTATTCTCTCAGTTTATCTTACGTTTTGAACAATTTCAAACAATCTCACTCCTGATTATCAATCCGAGAGAATGCCACAATTTTGTCAATTTATATGCAGTGCAGCTGTAGGGTGCGGTGAACAAGTGGCAAGGCATTGGTCATGTGAACCAAATAAAAGTAGCGGGCTGGTAAAGTCTGGCCATTCCATCGCAGTCATATTTAAAACATTTAACGTAATCTTTAGTCAAATCATATTGGCAGAAAAGAAGAAAACGTAAATGAAAAAATTGCCGATGTTGAAAATCAAACAAAAACAGTCGATGCTATAAAATTTCAGGACGTCTTGCAGCATCTGTGGAGAGACGGACCCAGTGGATGTGAAACGTTAACTGTGATTCATCTGCACAGATGGTGCCTGCTCACCTGTGATTTTACAGCAATTTCTGTTTTTGTTTCAAATTGGCAGATTTTGTCATAGTTCATGAGAACAGTGTTCTCGACCATCAAACAGACAGCGTGTACCTGATAGTGCGAAATGAGACAATAATAATGAATGAGTAAAGAGTGTTGTACTGGAAAAGCACAGCAGGTCAGGCAATATCCGACTAGTAGGAGAATGGACGACTTAGGCATAAGCCATTCATCAGGAATTAGGCTCGTGAGTCGGGCAGAGGGACAAAGCTGAAGCCAGGTGCCAACTCGCAGGAACCTCCTCCTACTGACCCCGATCACAAACTCTCCTCCCATCACCAAACCATCATCTCCCAGACTATCCACAATCTCATCACCTCTGGGCCTCTCTCATCCACAACCTCCAACCTCATTGTCCGTGAACCGTGCACTCCCCGAGTCTACCTCCTTCCTTTGATTCACAAACCCGATTGCCCCAATCGACCTATTGTCTCAGCCTCCGCCTGTCCCATCTGAATCATCTCTTCCTACCTCGTCACAATCTTACTTACCCAGTCCAGGAAATGTGCATTAATATTCGTGACACCCCTATGCACTTCACCTCCTCCATGAATTTCGTTTCCCTGGCCCCCAACGTGTCATCTTCACCATGTACATCCAGTCCCTGTACAAATCCATCTGCCATGGCAGAAGTCTGCAAGCCTTCCATTTCTTAATCTCACACCATCCCAACCAGTACCTTTCCACAGACATCCTCATCCACCTGACTGAACTAGTCCTCACAATCAACAACTTATCTTTCCAATCTTCCCACTTCCTCCATCGAAACGGGTAGCCATGGGCATCCGCATGGGACCTTGGTATGCCTGCCTGTTTGTCAGATACGCGAAACTGTCCATCTTTCGCAGTTACACAGGCACTATCCTCCGCCTGTTCCTCCGCTACATCGATGAATGCATTGGCGCCACTTGGTGCTCCAACGAGGAGCTTGAATAGCTCACCAACTTTACCAAAAGCTTCCACGCCGACCTCAAATTTACCCGGATCATCTTGGCAACTTCCCTCACCTTCATGGACCTCTCCATCACCGTCTCTGGCGACTGACTAATTACAGACATATACTACAAGCTCACCTACTCCCACAGGTATCTAGACGACATCTCCTCCAACCTTATTACATGTTAAAACGCCATTCCTTTTTCCCAATTCCTCCGCCTCCACCAAATGTGTTCCGAGGATGACCAATTAAACCTCAGAAAGATACACTTGGTGTCCTTCTTGCACCATCATAAATTGCCTTCCCACGTGGTTGACAACGCCGTCCAGTGCATCTCCTCCACTTCACACACCAAGACCCTTGAACCCCACGCCACTCAACGCAACAAAGACAGAACCTCCTGGTGCTCATCTTCCACCTAACCAACCTCCGCATTAAACGCATCATATCCTGCCACTGATGCCACCTCCAAATAGACACCAACACCAGAGATATATTTTGTTACCCAGCCCTGCCAGCATTCCAAAAAGACCATTCCCTCCACGACCCGCTCTACATGTCCACACTTCCCTCTACCAGACCACAATCCTCTAGTGGCATGTTTCACTGCCACGAAAGGAGGGATGAAACTAGCACCCACACCACTCCCCTCATCTCCAACCAAAGCCAGTAGGGATCATTCCAAATCCGTTAGAAATTCACCTGTACAGCTACTAATGTCATCTCCTGCATCCGTTGCCCCCAGTGTGGTCTCCTCTACATCAGGGAGACAGGACACCTTCCTGCATATCATTTCCGAGAACATCTTTGGGAAACCTGCACCCACGAACTTCACCGTCTCGTGGCTGAACACTTCAGCTCTCCCTCCCCCCCCGTGAAAGACATGCAGGTCCCGGACCTCCTCCACTGCCAAACCTTTACTACCCAACGCCTGGAGGAGGAACGCTACACATTCTGGCTTAGGTCCTCGAACAGCACACGGGATAAATGTGAATTCGAACAGTTTCGTCATTTACCCTCCCCCAAATTCAAGCCTTCAACTTGCCACCGCCCTCTCGACCCATTCCATCACTGCCACTTCTATCCTATTATGTTCTCCCTCATATTCATCCATCTATTGCTTTCTAGCTATTTCCCCTCAACCCCACACCACTTGTATTTATGTCTCAGCCCCAACTCATAAATCTTTTCCTGAGGAAGGGCTTAAGCCTGAAAACTGAATTCTCCTGCTCCTCGAATACTCCCTGATCTGCTGTGTTTTTCCAGCATCACACTACCAACTCGGATCTTCAGCATCTGCATTCCTAACTATATCTTTGGAATTGTCAAAAACGTTGGT
Source organism: Hemiscyllium ocellatum (assembly GCF_020745735.1). Taxonomy (NCBI): domain Eukaryota; kingdom Metazoa; phylum Chordata; class Chondrichthyes; order Orectolobiformes; family Hemiscylliidae; genus Hemiscyllium; species Hemiscyllium ocellatum. The sequence goes on from NW_026868839.1 coordinate 385,887, forward strand.
GTGAAGATATCCCTTGATTGCAGTGATCACAGTGTGACTGAGTCTTCCATTTATTTTGGGTGAGGGCAGGCTGGATCTGAGACGAGCGCTTAACACCTAAACAACGGGAATGGGATCAGATAGCGAAGTTAGGGCGGGCTGAAGTGAAGTGGAAAGTTCTGTCAGAAGATGGGTCAATACAACTGCCCAACATCACACAGATTGTAAAAGACACACAGAAGGAGCAAAGCCCCTTCAGTGCAGGCACAATGACAGATAAAATGGAAAGTAGACAATACAACACACTGAGGTGCAGTGGAATTATTTATGTGAACGGATTTGATATATAAGCTACTTTACATGTAGACTGCCCTCACATTCGAAAAAAGAATTTCCTGCAGTGTAACGGCGACAATTGTCTGTGATATCACAATGTTGAGAGACACTGACATAGTTTCTTCTGTAGCAGCGTGGCCTAGTGAAACCATGATCGCCCCATAAACCAGAATTAAATACTTCAAAGCTCTCCTCTGCACCGTACAACTTATTTGCTGTTCCTGTAGTCAGATCTCAATCGCTTCTCAGTGTATCTTCTTCTGCTTCCTGCTTCACGAAAACACTTGAAATGTAAACAAATCCACTTTCCACTTTCACCAATCTTTTGTAACTCCCGAGTTGGCACAGGTACGAGTGACCGATCGGCCTTCTCTAGCGCTCTCACTCTGGTATGATCTGAATGATAAGGTGGACTGTGTCTGATCTGCAGAATGTCCCCACCGGGACGGTGCTGTTTATCTCATACCTGTGGACTGAGCTGTCTCTATTGGCAGAGTATTCAGCCATTTCTCTCCACTTACAGGCATTTATGAGGGGTTGTAAATGCGGATATGCTCTGAAGCTTCCTCTCCCGGGCACAGCCAGGTGCAAGAACGCCGCTGGAACTCAGCAACTTTGATTGCAAACTTCCTCCAAATATCATTTATTTGAGAGAGAGAGAAAGATGCTGAGCTGGTAGGAAAGAAAGGAATGAGCTGTGGACTCACTTCCCTCAGTAAAATACCAGTAAGTGCATTTTTGTGCTGCCCATTTGATGATCAGAATCAATCTTCGGAGAACAATCCCGCTGAAAGGCTTTTGTTTCCGAGGCGTCGGCTTCTTTGCTGCAATCGGGCATCAGTTAACATCTGAGTCCCAACTCCCAGATGAAGTGACTCCGAATGAAACCCTCACTCGCTGAGAACCATCCCCACAGCCAGGAGGTGCGGTGCTACAGGTAGTCCAAAGTGGAAGGGAGGATTAAAAGAGAGCCATTATTTTTATCCCTCAACCACTCTGTCACAGAGTCAGGCAGAGGGACGGCAGAGACGTGTGACATCATTCACTTGCCGACAGAAGCCGTTCAGCCCATCGAGTCCACGGCAAATCTTTATCGCTTGCTTCTCTCTGAGGTTAATCATCTTTTGTGGTGCTTGTTCTAATAATAGGAAACTGTGTCTGTGTCGAAATGCTGTCTCCAACATACTGATCCACATGTCATTCACAGCTGTTCATTTCACCGGAGGACCCTGCTGTGTGACACATCATGGGGAATAGCTGCAAGGCGTCATGTGCATGGTACACGCCACAACTGATTTCTCTCACTTTCGGCAGTGTATTCCCAGCTCAGGCAAGTGACTTTGCGAATCATGTCATAACAGACCGACAGAGAACAGCAAAACATTCTTCCATAACTTCGAACCTGTGTTTCCTCAAATGTATATATGTGGCGGGTGTATCTATTTCAGATACCACTGAGTGGAAGGACGCAGAAGACTCATCTATATGTCATGCGAAGAATGGAGCACTGTTCTAGCGAAATTCTGGCAGTGGCAGTGCACACTCTGAAAGCTGGAATTGTCATCGAGCAGAGGATGCTTTTCATTCATTAATTTATTGATTATGCGCCTAACACTATCCCTCTGCGCCGCTCTGTTATAGCTGACCACAGCAGTTTCCCGCAGTTATCAGGTTTTTGTAGCATGTACCTTCGAGAATGACGTCAAAAGATCTTCATTGTTATTGTGTGATACACTGTGGCACAGATGTGTCCCGGCTGTGTCAATATAACCATTCTGTAACTTCCCCAATTCTGCTGTTTTAATTGCAATTTCAATCAGCCCACCTTCACTCTGCTGGCTCCACGCAATGAGGAAATGACTGTGCTTTGATTGATTGATTATCACATGGGCCTAAGTACAGTGGAAAGCGTTGTTTGCGATTGGTAATGGCGGATCATAGTAATCAAGGACATGCAGATCACAGCGTGAGAAAAGTAAAATTTGACCAGACTCAGGAATTCAGGTTACTACGTATAGGACGTACGCTCAGCAAAATCCACATTGGCAAGATCAGCATTATTTCAAGCTAGACAATCCATTTGTCAGAGCAGCAAAGGCCGAGAAGATGCGGTTCTTGAACATGTTTGTGTATGTTTTCAAGCTTTGGAATCTTTATCTGAACTCGATCTCATCGAAATTATATCTTCTCAGTCAAAAATGAAGTCGTGCGCAAAATTCGAAGAGTCATCCGCAAGACGAGCCTGAGACCTCTTGCACGTATGTCACCTGTCTGAGGCAAAATCACACCCGAGACAAACGAGCCAGAATGGAGCCAGACGTGGTAACCATAAATCAGGTTAGTTTTTTTGGTTAACTAAGGCTATTTCTGTTGTTTCAGAGTGAAAGAAGCACAGAGCTTTCAACACAGGTCCTTTCCATTCTACTCGCTTCTCCCAGGAGGCTGCATTGGCTGCTTTCCCGTAACAAGGCGGTCTTCATTGATAACTGGACGAACTCATCCTCCATTGTCACGCAGTGTTGGTGGGGAGCAGCTTGAACGCGGTCTTCAGCTCCCTATCAAACACGGGTATGTGAAGCGGGGTAGGGGTATAGAAATTCTGGAAAGTTGCAAAAATGGGAGATCATGCATGCACAATAAATCATCTTCTTCTGGGAACCCTTGTCCAAATAATGCGATCTGAGACAGATAGAAAATGCAGAACTGCGAGGAAAAACTGAATCTCTCCCCATTATTTGGGAACAGTGTCTGTGCTTCTTGAAGTCACGGGGAGGCTTCTGCTGTCTGAATCAGCATGGGATGTTACTGCAGCGAGTCCCATCGCTCACGCAGCTGATGTGTATACAGTTTTCCACGTTTCCTGCAGTTCAGATCATAGATTTCACAGCTCACATTATCCCAGAGTGACAGTGAAGAGAAGGAAGCGATTCAGACCATCACGTAACACAGCCTGGGGATACATTGGATATAGGAAAGCGGACAGTCTCGACTGGTTCCAGCATTTACAATCCCACTGTGATATTCTGTTCACAAGATCTGACCACATGGAAAGAAATGACACAGTGACAAGATCTATTGGATGGGATTCCGTGCAAAACAGAAGCCGATGGAATGAAAAGAGCTATGAGAGCGGGAATGTAACATTATCTGTGAGGAAGTTGTTTTCCAGAATCGAGGAGCGTGCACAGTGCTGTTTCCAGGTGTCAATATCAGGATAAGTAGACTGAATCAGCATCGGCTGTTGTTGTACTGCATTTGTTGCACAATTTTGCAAAAGTATGGGCCTTTTGTACATAGGGGAATACTTCAAAATCCTCAATGATGCAAAACACACAAATGAGGTGAACAACAAAGCAACCGCAGAAACTCGTGTTACGTAATGGGGTAAACTCCCCGTCTCAACTTTCGCTCAAATTCATTCTCTGTCGATTTCCTGAGTCTGAGTTTCGAACAGTGAATGGACTATGCTAATAAAATCTGCTCGGGTCTTATAACTTCAGTATTTAATACGCCCCTACATGTACGTCCGACAACAGTCATTGTTCCCTCACTGTGTTACTTCAGCACACGTAGAGAAGAAATAAATATATGAACAACAGTCGCGTATGTGACTGGGATTTGACCCGATGCTGCTGCAGCCAATCGATTCAGTTGTAATTAAAATTGCTTCCACCTTTCCCGTGTCGCTAATAAGATTGCATAGCTTAGTGGTGAGTTTTCATGCGTTGAATTGGACCCCAGCATTCTTTCTCAGTTTGTACTTTACTGGGATATAAAGGCATGGTGAAAGACACGGTGGTGTTTACTGGAATAAAAAGACGTTAGGAGTGGCACGGTCAGAGTTCACTTGATACAAAGTCGATAAAAAAGACATACATGACGGTTACTTTGAGATTACATCACTAGAAAAAGAAAGAGCAGATGTAATGGGACGTTGGGATAGATAAAGAATCATGCGGGAGAAATCAGGAAAGACTTAGTTGTGTCTGAGTGGAGGTTATCCAGCTGATGGGACGTTGGTAAGGGTAAATCTGAGGGAACTTCCTTCGTTTAGGTGAATTGAAACTCGAGGTTCGAGTTTCAGAACAAACGGGGAATGATGAAGAAGGTTGGAGCAGATTTTATTTTTATTCTGAGAATTATTGAAATCGGAGATGAATTTTCAGAAATAAAATCATTTTAGGAGTTAATTACATTATATTTCATCAGGGAGTGAATTTAACAGCGACAGAGATTCTGGCCTGCCTGGATGGTGAGGCAAAAGGGGCATACTCTCGAAGTGCATAACATTTATCGGAAAGAAATTGCATAATATCTGCAACTGAAAATGTTAAGTATGAGAAGAGCTGCTGGCGTTGATAGGTGTTGCAGCTCATTCTACATGAAATATTATGTATTGTAAATACACTGAGCTGTTTGGTTTGGCTCTGCATTGAATGGAAGTCGGTTAGCTCAGTCCACTGACGAACTAGTTATGAGAAAAGTGAGACCAACAGCATGGGATTAATTTTCTCACTGTGTCAGGTTTGCATAAGGATCATCAACTACCCCGCTCTCCCGATCTGTAATACTATGGTGCCTCCAGTGTGTAAGGTTTGGCCTGTAGATGTAAAACATCATTGTCATTGCCATCTGTTGCCTTGAATATTTGGTCACAATCACTCGAAAGGAGAGTGTGTCCATTTAATACTCACTGATCTCCGCTTAAAAAATCCTGTGACAAGACTCGACCTTATCCCAGTTTTCACCCTCTGCTCCTCCCAACCGCAAAACTACTTGTTGTGCCTTTGCCAGACTTACTGACATCATTCAAACTCCCCAAACAGATAAATCTAATACTTTTGATTGGATAATGAGCTGTGCGTGTTTGCGGGAAATGGAATGACATGAAATGAGTTAAACAGACTTTCCCAGAATGTAATCCTGTGCAGGATGAGCGATCAGAGAAAATCATTAAGCTAAAATTTCACCTCTGTTTCCCTGTTCACAGATGCAAATTCACGTTGGGGAATATTTGCAGCTTTTCAGATAATAATTGACAGAAATGTGAAACTGGAGTTTTCAAATAAATGCGACGTTACTCAACATTGATTTTAACTGCGTTTTAGTATGATGCACTAATAATCCCTTGTCAATGACAGTAACAGGATCTTTAGATAAGCATTGAACTTACGACCGTGACATTTTCCGCACCTTTAAGAGGCAGGCGCGAAACAGTTGCGTGACTGAAGCCGCAGACAGCAAGCTGGTCACATGCCGTACTCATACCTTAGGAACTTTAACTCAACTGCTCTACTTTTGCTGTGGTCCTAAAATTAAAGCTCACGCAGACGAGGTGAAACTGACATGGAACTGTGATTATTGAAGCATCAGGTTCAGGAAGGGGACACATAAAAATATACAAAATTAACTTCATTGAAAAATGGGTTTCCGTTGGTTCCTGCGATGTTTACAGACAATGTCACTTTGCCGTTGTCGCCAGGCCTTTCCTTCGATCGGCTTCGATTCGAATCAATAAAACTTCTGAACGTTCATACTGGTAACATGAAGCACACTGCATTCATCAACAATCTTCACCATTCCTACATCCATGATCACGTTGCACGGTTTCCATGAACACTGAAGATGTAAGAGTGTGATACAAGAATAAACTCAATTCCAGTTTAAATTGTAAAGTAGGAAGAATGCACCGTAAGACTCAGAATGTCAGAAATTCATGTACGTCTCCGTGTCCAGAACTGAGCAAAACAGAGGGGTAATCTGTCCCTGAATGCCCACGTTTGCTTGCTCTAAGTGTTCAGTTGGAAACCTGTGTGAAGGAGCATGCAGTCTGACAGAGAGCCTGGGAGAATCCTCGATTGTCTGATCTAAAGCTGCAATAGGAGCTCACCATTCTGGGTGTGAGAGCGGTAGGGTAAATGGGAGGACCTTGATATTCCGTGGTGTAGATCCACACTTCAACATGTTATTGTTGAAATCCCTCTGTCAGAAACAGCACTGACAGAGAGTAACAGGAGGACGCAATTCCAAACACCGGTCCTACCCCGCCATTTGACATCGTTATGACTGACCAAATACATCGATATCTTTCCCCGACCCATCCACAGCAGCATGTCGCCCAAAGGGAAAAAGACATTTAAGCAATCGATGATGCCTGCGCAACTATTGGAAGGGAATGCGTTTAGATTCAGTGGGTTTCTGCACGAAATTTGTAGGTTCCCTGGGTTAGCAGTTCATTCTGGTCGGATCATGTTTCAAATGATATGATTCCGTCAAAACTCACCAACAAGGGGGTAAGGAATTTTCTGTGTTAAACAGCAATTTCAAGAACCCCAGACGACGGGAATTAACGATGAATCAGCAGAATAATAATTGAATCAGCTGAAATCTAAACTCCGATTCTGGTGGAACTCAAAACAACAAACTTTCTATCGCAACGTTAACAATGCTGTAGAAATCTAACGCGCTTTTCATTGCACCACCGAGCCGCGCTAGCCACAGTTTTACTGTACTCAAAGTTGTGGCTGTCATCGAGAACATATAAGAAATCTCCAGGGGAGTTCTTCAATGAGATCTTTTATTTGCAGACAAAAAACCGTGACACTCAGAAAGCAATTTCTTGAACGACCCGAAACTCAGGTTCCATGACTCTTTATTCCTTTTCTTTTATTATATTTTTGTTAGCTTACCTGGATGCCCAACTGTGTTAGTCAGAATTATTTCACTCCAAGTATCCAATAAACCACTATCGCTCTACTTCTGCCGATAGGGTTTTTCTATTGTCACGATTATGTATTTTACTGCCACCTCTGCTGCAATGATCTTACAGCCCAGACTAACCTGTCATGATTAGATTTTTCGCTACCCCATCTACCACAATGTTTTCCTGTCCCAAGCTGATTAAATATTTAATGCCTTTTTTTCTGCTACAAGTGTTTCAAGCAGACTGACGTTACTAACTATCAATTAAATACTTAATGTCAAGTCCTAAAGATTTATTGTCACGACTTGTCCAAATTTGCAATGATGATATTTAGCTGGCAAGGCTGACGGTAATAATTGTTATTATCTCTGCCTGTCATAGTAACCATTCAACCCCAGTCTGACACTGCTAATTGGTGGAGGAGCATTCCACTATGCTTATCCCATCCAGCCACAGTGGCCCCATCCTGCCACAGTGACCTTTTGCTCGTATAGTATTCCACAGACCTCTTGTAACAGATCGACAGTAGTATCCATGCTTTTACCCACCCATGCTTTCTTGATCGGTATTTGCCACATGGTGTTCCGACCTTTGATCAGATATCTGTTTGTCTTCGCCCCATTTTCCAGTACCTGCTCCTTATCCATGTGTGCTCCAGCTTCTCAAGTATTCGGCTAAATACTTCTGAAGTGTTTTGATGACTCATAGCTTTACCACACGTTCAGTGAGTTCCAATTATACAACACTCTCAGAATGAAAATGTTCTTCCTATATCTCCTCTGATTATCCTGCCTTTGCATTTAACGTCTATCTACGGTTGTAAACACTTTCCATAAGAAATATCTTCCTATAACACGTATCTATCCCCTTACTGTACACCTCCAACTCTTCCGCAATCACTCTTCTCCGGTCTCAGATCAAGAGCCTGAGCTAAGCTGATTTATCTTCCCCATGACGAGATTGTCGTGCGGGAAAAGTACAGCCGATCAGGCAGCATCTGAGGAGCAGGCGAACCGACGCTTCTGGCATACGCCTTTCATCAGGAATTAGACGTGTAGGTGGGGGCGGAGAGATAAATGGGCGGCAGTTGGGGTTGGGTGGAAGGTAGCTGGAAAAGCGCTAATTGGATGGGGGCGAGGGAGAAAGTGATAAGTCAGAGGGGGAAAAGTTTAATAGGTCCGGAGGGATGTGCCGAGTTGGATGCTTCGGACTGTGATAATGTGAGGGGAGGGGAATTGAGGAAGATGTTGAAATCCACATTTATCCCGTATGGTTGCAGGGTCCCAAGGCAGGATATGGAGTGTTTTTTTCCCAAGCAGCGGGTGGTTACGGTTTTTTGGTGGCTTATGCCCGAAACGTCCATTGTTCTGTTCTGCAAACCACATTTCAGGGGAGATGTGAAATACTAAAGACTAAAAAAAGGACACAAAAAACTTATACAATCAGAGTTAATGGAATTAGACGCAATGCAGACAGAAACCATTTGGCCAAATGAGTCTGCTCTGTGCCGCCGAAGAGATTCACACTCCCTCACCCTATCTTTCTAAACCCGCATTATTGATCCACCGACAAAAATAGAAATGAGTTCAAAAGCTCAGGGGGTCAGGCAACATCGTTGGAGAGAAATCAGAGTTAACATTGCGAATCAAAAGGTGTTCCAAGGAATGGCCTGTTGATCCCAAATGGTCATTCGGTTTCCCTGAGCTGCGATTCCTACTTTTGTCTTTGATTTTGTCTTTGATTATACAGTCCATTCAGGTTTTGTTTGCCATCTCCCTGAAGTGCACATCTTTGGACATTGAGAAGGAATTGAAGCAGCCGGAAGAAATCCACACGGAAGAGATGAGAAAAGGAGTGTGCAAATTCCACACAGTCAGTCACATAATTCTGGAATCGAATGCAGGTTTCTGGCCTGTTAGCCCTCGCAAGCTGCAAGCGCCCGTCCCGGATGCGAAATGAACCCAATCTCACGCAGTGACTGGCAGTGGTATTGCCCTGGTGTTCAATGCAAAAAGAAGCCTATGTATCAGTACTGGAAATCAATAATTGATTAACTATCCAAACTCTTTTTTTAAATCACTTGATCGACAGCCTTGTACGTCTTGTCGACAAAAATTCACATCGGAATACTTCTAAAAGATATGAGGATTTCTGCCTCTCCAACCTTTGCATGCACTGAGTTCCAGATTTCAACCACCCGCCGTTTCAAAACGAATGTCTGCGCATTCACTCAAATATTTCTTCCTCTGTTCTTAAATCTATTACCCCGTGAGTGATTTCTCCATTATGGGCAAACTTTAGTTTCAGTCTACACGATCCGTATCCCTGAATATTTTCTATATCTCAATTATGTCTCCTCTCGATCTCTTCTGCTCTAAGTCTATCCAGTCTATCCAATCTCTCTTCATAACAGGAGCTCTTTTCCTCAGACTATGTCCTGGTAAATCACCCCTGCATCATTGCCAGTGCTAATGTGATTGCAGAAATGCACACAATAGTCTAGATAGAGCCGAATGAGCAAGTGAAACAAATGATGTTGCAAACCGCAGAAAGAGGTCGTTTTGAAAATAAGTTTCTTTTCCTCAGTGCTGCCCTGTGTTCTTTTCCTGAGCCTGAAGTTCCAATAATATCTGATCCATGCCAGTAAAAGGTGCTACTTGAACATTGATCTCAAAACCACGGTATCGAAATGGATTGACTGCTCTGAAGGTCGCAATGGTATGATTGAGGCATGTTCACCCAGCAACAGGGAGCGCAGCAGCACAGACTGAACAGGGTTCAATTTGAAAATGATTGTAATGGAAATGGGAGGGGGATCTTAAAGGAGGTCAGTGATTGTGAGAGGGAGAGAAGTCTCCAAGAATGGGTGAGTCTGAATTCTGACATTTATCTCAGAGAGATGTGTGAGAGAGGGGTTTGATGAAAAAATCATAATGTCAGAGAAAGTTTTCATGTTAAATCACTTAGTGTAAAAAATGAGGTCTGCAGATGCAGGAGATCACAGCTGAAAATGTGTTGCTGGTCAAAGCACAGCAGGTTAGGCAGCATCTCAGGAATAGAGAATTCGACGTTTCGAGCATAAGCCCTTCATCAGGAATAAGAGAGAGAGAGCCAAGCAGGCTGAGATAAAAGGTAGGGAGGAGGGACTAGGGGAGGGGCGATGGAGGTGGGATAGGTGGAAGGAGGTCAAGGTGAGGGTGATAGGCCGGAGTGGGGTGGGGGGAGAGGTCAGGAAGAGGATTGCAGGTTAGGAGGGCGTGCTGAGTTGAGGGAACCGACTGAGACAAGGTGGGGGGAGGGGAAATGAGGAAGCTGGAGAAATCTGAATTCATACCTTGTGGTTGGAGGGTTCCCAGGCGGAAGATGAGGCGCTCCTCCTCCAGCCGTCGTGTAGTTGTGTTCTGCTGGAGGAGGAGTCCAAGGACCTGCATGTCCTCGGTGGAGTGGGAGGGGGAGTTAAAGTGTTGAGCCACGGGGTGATTGGGTTGGTTGGTTCGGGCGGCCCAGAGGTGTTCTCTGAAGCGTTCCGCAAGTAAGCGGCCTGTCTCACCAATATAGAGGAGGCCACATCGGGTGCAGCGGATGCAATAGATGATGTGTGTGGAGGTACAGGTGAACTTGTGGCGGATATGGAAGGATCCCTTGGGGCCTTGGAGGGAAGTGAGTGTGGAGGTGTGGGCGCAAGTTTTACATTTCCTGCGGTTGCAGGGGAAGGTGCCGGGGGTGGAGGTTGGGTTTCCACACCCCCCACCAACCCAACCTCCAGGCACCTTCCCCTGCAACCGCAGGAAATGTAAAACTTGCGCCCACACCTCCACACTCACTTCCCTCCAAGGCCCCAAGGGATCCTTCCATATCCGCCACAAGTTCACCTGTACCTCCACACACATCATCTATTGCATCCGCTGCACCCGATGTGGCCTCCTCTATATTGAGACAGGCCGCTTACTTGCGGAACGCTTCAGAGAACACCTCTGGGCCGCCCGAACCAACCAACCCAATCACCCCGTGGCTCAACACTTTAACTCCCCCTCCCACTCCACCGAGGACATGCAGGTCCTTGGACTCCTCCACCGGCAGAACACAACTACACGACGGCTGGAGGAGGAGCGCCTCATCTTCCGCCTGGGAACCCTCCAACCACAAGGTATGAATTCAGATTTCTCCAGCTTCCTCATTTCCCCTCCCCCCACCTTGTCTCAGTCGGTTCCCTCAACTCAGCACCGCCCTCCTAACCTGCAATGCTCTTCCTGACCTCTCCGCCCCCACCCCACTCCGGCCAATCACCCTCACCTTGACCTCCTTCCACCTATCCCACCTCCATCGCCCCTCCCCCTAGTCCCTCCTCCCTACCTTTTATCTCAGCCTGCTTGGCTCTCTCTCTCTTATTCCTGATGAAGGGCTTATGCTCGAAACGTCGAATTCTCTATTCCTGAGATGCTGCCTAACCTGCTGTGCTTTGACCAGCAACACATTTTCAGATGTTAAATCACTTAATTCATTTCTGTGTTTCTTTGGCATGTACCACAAGGAGTTAAGATGGGTAGAACATTACATGCCGTAACTCGGATTCAATCGAGGTTCCTGTGGCCACAACGCACAACACTGAACATTATACGATCCCTGGGCCATGCAGAGATGCGTGTTTGAAAAAAGCAGTAACTACAGTGACATAGGGCATGTTAGGAAGAATGCAGAGACACAACAGGACTATTTGGCGAGCAATAATAGACATGTGACAACTCAGAATTGGCTGTATATTCAAATTGGATATTTCAAGAGGCTGAGTAAGTTCCATCGAGCACTGCATGTTGAAAAGTGAGGGTGATAGATTTTTACAAAACATCAAATTCTCAAGGGATACTGCAGGATATTGTTGAAATGTATGTTCCAACAGTAATGAGGTTTCACGATTGTTGCCACACGAGCTTCCCCACACAAGGAAGTACCCATTTCTACAGTGGATCACATAATCCCAATTCCTCCACCCAGATTCAATGGTGCAGTTGCAAAGATCAAACGGGAAATTGGGATGGAAATGAGCACGTGAAGCTAATGTGTCGCACCAGTGATGCGATCGGTGACCACATGGTCCTTCTATGATGATACAGAGCCGCATGAAATTCCGAGGCTGGGAGTTCTCCTGGTCAAAGGTGGGGAGGAAGGGCATATTTGTCTCCGGTTATTAGATTATTAAGGTACAACAGCAGCATTAACCCGCACTGCCGATTGTCTCAGTGGAAGTGTGCTGCAGCCTTAAGCGAGAGGTCGATGTATTGCAAGCATTCAGTGCAATTTTCCTTAACAATGCACTGTTTTGTTATTTTGATAGGTAAGAACTGTTTTTTCATCACATCATCCTCTTGCTCCCAGCAAACACTCCAGTACAGCGTACATCAGTTTCATTCCAACACAGCCACATGTCATATTCTCACTCCCTCTGAGATGATTGGAATTGCCAATGTCATTCTCTGAGATGGAGCAACGTAGCATTGAGATGGTAGTGTAGTGAACAAAGAAGAACAAAGATCACAGAACATTTATATCCCAGGAACAGGTCTTTTGGACCTCCCAGCCTGGGATGAACAAAATCAACTGTCTAAACCTATCACCCAATTCCTAAGCACCTGTTTCCATCTGCTCCCCATTTACTCACGCATTTATTAAGGCGCACCTTGATTGAAACGACCGTGCCTGCCTCTCCTACCTCTGCTAGCAACGTGTTCCAGTCACCTACCACCCTCTGTGCTAAATACTTTCTACATCTATCTTCCTTAAACGTTTCACCTCTCAACTTGAATGTGAGACCTCTCATTATTGAATCCATTACCTGGGGAAAAAACAGCTCTATACACCCGGTCTTTACCCTTCAAGATTTTACAGACCTCAATCAGGACCCCTCAATCTCTTTTTTTCACTGAAAACAATCATAAACTTCTTAACCTCTCTTCACAGCAAGCATCTTCCATACCAGCAACATCCTCGCAAACCTTCTCTACACCCTTTCGTAAACGTCCACTTCAACTGGGTAACTTGACGACCAGAAATATGCACAGTATTCCTAAACGCGGCCGAACCAAAATCTTCTACAATTTTTGCATGACCTGCCAGCTCTTACATTCAAAGCCCGGTCCTCTGACGACAAGCATGCCATTTGCTTTCTTCATCGCTCTATCGACCTGTGCCACCATCGTCATGGTACAAAGGACCTGAACTCCCATATCTCTCCGCTCATCAAATTTCTCCAAGGCTGTTCCGTTTACTGTGTCGTTGGTTCTAGAATTAGGCTTCCCAAAATGCATCACTTCACATTTGCCTCGATTGAACTCCGTCTGCCACTTCTCCACTCTACTCTCCCGTCTATCTATATTATTCTCTATTCTTTGAAGACCCGTATGCTTTCTGCTACTCACCAATCTTCGTGTCAAAAGCAAATGTAGTGGCGATATATTGGGCTAGCAACACTTGGAGACTGGAACATGGCAGCTGCTGGTATTTAAATCGATGAATAAAATCTGGAATAATAACCCCGATCAGAGGAACAGAGGCAAAAAGTTTTAATTTACTGAAAGCCCATTCATTCTTGTCCCTTGGAAAGGGGAATTTGCCAACCTTAATGAGACCTGCCAACATATCACTCCAGACTCACAGCAGTGCTTTTCAACGATACAATCCCTCTGACTCAGTTCAAGGTGAATTAAGAATGAACAACAAATAAGGTTCAGACCATGATGGCCACACTTCGTGGGAGAATAAAGAAGAATAAAAAAAAGTTCCCAAGAATTTCGATGTCATATGTTATTGCATTTCTCCCATTTCCTTCATTTCTGTCCAGGAGACATCGGAAGGTAAAGGTAATCTAATCGAGACAGTGATTGGTGAAATTCACTTTTTATGGCCCATTCTTATTATGTTCGCTCTTTCTCTCTTTTCAGCTATCTCTGGGAAGTGGTGGTGCACTAAGGCTGCAGTATGTTTGAAAGAGTAGTTTCGAATTGCCCTGTTGTTAGTTGTGAGATTACTTTATGCCGCATGCCCTCGGACTGTCTCACATTTAGCAATCATGCTTCGCTGTGTCTGAACATGCATTTGGTTTGCCAGTTTTATTTGTGTTCCTTGTTAAATGCTTTCTATTTTGCGATTCGCTCAGTAGATTACGAATTAACAGGCTTTCTGAAGTAATTTCCAGCGGCCAACATCTTCAATTGAGGATCTGGAAACATTTCACGGAATATTGCCAGTCAGAGCAAAAGTAAGAAAGTCCTTTGTTTCGGCAGTGTTTCACAATCCTACCTTTCCCGTGAGCAGTCGAACAGACTAAAAGATTGTGCCACAGTCTGCGATGCTAAAAAGTGATCCTTTAAAGCAGGTGTAATAAGCAACACAACGTTATTGGTTTACACTGCGTGGGAACAGATACTACAGTGTATGACGTCCATGCTCACCACATAGCCAAAATTAAACACGTCCCATTCTCCAGCATTTGGCCTAAATCCCTCTAAACCCATTCTATCCAGAAAATCATCCGGTTACCTTTGCAATTTTCTGAGCGTAATAGCCTCGTCCACATTCGCGGGTCGCTTGTTCCATACACGCACAACCTTCAGTGTGGGAAATGTGTCTCAGGTACTTTGTCAATTTCAGCCAAATCACCTTAAACCAATGCTCTCGAGTTTTCAACTCGCCCCAGCTTAGGGAAAACACGAATGTACTCAGTTTACAACCCTTCCATCAGATCATATCGCAGCCGTTACGCTGCAGGGAAACTTGTCCCAGCCTATTCCACCTCGCCCAACGGTCCAAGCATTAACGACATCCTTGTCTGCGGCTGGTTTCTGTGGTGTAGTGGTCATCACATTCGCCTTACACGCGAAAGGTCCCCAGTTCGAAACTGGGCAGAAACTACTTTGTTCTTCAATTGCAGCACTTTACATGGACAAAAATTGAGCTTTCTTGCTTGCTTTCCCATCAACAAACCTGCCTTCGAATTTGCTTTAACAAATCTGCTCTCGTAGTGAAATGTAATGTAACACAATTCCATTTAATTACTGCGCAAAGCATTGTAAAGTTTTTCTCCAACCTGGCTCTGATCATAAGTCATTCTGTTTGAGAGTGTAGTTACCGTGTTCTGATCCTTCCATAAAAAGCAGTTCCGCGTTTGCATTCCTTGCGCAGGCGACCGGTTCAAAGACAGGGAAGAAGCTGATGCGCTGGTGTCACAGTACACTACGGATTCCTGAACTAGTCTGTCTGTCAAACGTAGCCCAAAGTCGTCTCTGAAAGATCTCATTTGGAAGTTGTCTGACGTTATTCAACGTGCGAGAATTGGCACCAGAGATCCTGAATCATGTTTTGGAGCAGTTCACACGTTAGTGGCTCATTCAATCAGCAACAGCAATGAAAGAAATTATGCTCTCCGAGAAACCTCTGGACCTACGCTTTCAAAGCACCGCTAGTATTAAGGTGACACCCGAGATCTAAGCCATGTTGGAACTGAAACGGCGGAAACGAGACTCAGGATACAGAATGATATCGCACTCATTTGGTTTTCTTAAATCAATGACGGGCAGGAAACTGTAAACGGGCAGGGCGAGTGGGAAAGTGAGGCAGTTGCAGCTCTGGTGAAACTCCTTCTTTGTGAGTCACTCAGCAACAAGAGAGGTGAAGGTGACTCAGGCGTGAGAGCTCTTCACATCGAGAACAAAAGGCATTCAAGGGCAGTTAGCATCTCTTCCGGAGTGGGGGTGTGGTGAGGTGCTAACAGAACCTCTTGACTTCTGTACCTCCGGTTTTAGTGTGGAGAACATTCTTTGGGACTATTATTCTGAGAAACAGACACAGTGACTGAAACTATGCTGCACGGTATGATGTGGAACACGGCCTGCTCAGCTTTGTGCATTTTCCCTGTAGTCCCGTGTGTTTCATGTTCCGTGTAATCGTGAAAGTTGTCCTGTTTCGAGCAATGAGTGAAAACATTTAGCAAAGCAAGATTCGAAATTGCAATAAAGTCAAGCAGCTCATGGTTATTTCAACAATCCTTAACCTAACATATACTCACGCACTCACAGAGACATTTTTAGTTGAAAGAGTCTGAGAAGATACACTCAAGAGACCATTGATTTTTTTTTTGTCTGGATTGATGGGCTATCATTATCTGCTGCGAAATTCATATTGTAGCCAGACGCATGCCAGTAGCTGTGCGAGTCGGACAGGGATCATGGAACCCTTTTCATGTGACTTTTCATCTGCTGGTTTGAATCCCGTCATAGGCATTTATGCTGATCAACTCCAACAGCTTGTTAAAATGCTGTTTCGATCCCCGTTATATTGATGTTCAAAACAAAACTGCGGTGTGGGAATGTGCTGAATATTTAAAGTGTCTGTCCTGTCATGAACATGTTCTCCTCCCGCGCAGAAAATCGCAAGCAGCTCTAATGTTGCTTTGTTTTTCATGCAAGTTGAGTTTTTACTGGAACGGAATGGAGAATTTTATTTCATCGCTGTTGTGAAACAAGGTCCTGCGGAGACTCGACTCGTCGTTGTTTGGTTTTCTGGCCAATGGGAAAATCGTTCCCAAGAATTCCGATGTCATATGTTATGGCATTTCTCCCATTTCCTTCATTTCCGTCCAGGAGACATCGGAAGGTAAAGCTCATCTAATCGAGACTGTGATTGGTGAAATTCGCTTTTTATGGCCCATTCTTATTATGTTCGCTTTTTCTCTCTTTTCAGCTTTGTCTGGGAAGTGGTGGTGCAGTAAGGCTGCAGTATGTTTGAAAGAGTAGTTTGGAATTGCCCTGTTGTTAGTTGTGAGATTACATTATGCCTCATGCCCTCGGATTGTTTCACATTTAGCATTCATGCTTCGCTGTGTCTGAACATGCATTTGGTTTGCCAGTTTTGTTTGTGTTCCTTGTTAAATGCTTTCTATTTTGCGATTCGCTCAGTACCTTACGAATTAACAGGTTTTCTGAATTAATTTCCAGCTGCCAAAATCTTCAATTGAGGATCTGGAAAAATTTCACAGAATATTGCCAGTCAGAGCAAAAGTAGGAAAGTCGTTCGTTTCGGCAGTGTTTCAAAATCCTACCTTTCCCGTGAGCAGTCGAACAGACTGAATGATTGTGCCACAGACTGCGATGCTAAAAAGTGATCCTTTAAAGCATGTGTAATAAGCAACACAACGTTATTGGTTTACACTGCGTGGGAACAGATACTACAGTGTATCACGTCCATGCCCACCACATCGCCAAAATTAAACACGTCCCATTCTCCAGCATTTGCCCTCAATCCCTCTAAACCCATTCTATCCAGAAAATCACCCCGTTACCTTTGCAATTTTCTGAGCGTAATAGCCTCCTCCACTTCCTCTGGTAGCTTATTCCATACACGCACAACCTTCTGTGTGGGAAATGCGCCTCAAGTACTTTGTCAATTTCAGCCAAATTACCTTAAACCAATGCTCTCGAGTTTTCAAATCGACCCAGCTTAGGGATAAAACGAATTTTCTCAGTTTACAACCCTTCCATCAGATCATGTCGCAGCCGTTACGCTGCAGGGAAACCTGTCCCAGCCTATTCCACCTCGCCCAATGGTCCAAGCATTAACGACATCCTTGTCTTTATTTTGTCATCAATTTATCGTGTCTTTTTTTGAAGTTTTCAAGATTTCCATTACGCTGGACAATAACGAGCTGTTGGAAACTGAAAGATAAAAGGTAGAATGGCTTCAACTTTCAGTGCTGGACACCACTGAGCCTCTGCACGGGCGGCCGCGGCTTGTTTCTGTGCTGTAGTGGTCATCGCATTCGCCTTACACGCGAAAGGTCCCCAGTTTGAAACTGGGCAGAAACTACTTTGTTCTTCAATTGCAGCACTTTACATGGACAAAAATGGTGCTTTCTTGCTTGCTTTCCCACCAACAAACCTGCCTTCGATTTTGATTGAACACATCTGCTCTCGTAGTGAAATGTAATGTAACACAATTCCATTTAATTACTGCGCAAAGCATTGTAAAGTTTTTCTCCAACCTGGTTCTGATCATAAGTCTTAGTATTCATGATTCGCTGTGTCTGAATATGCATTAGGTATGCCAGTTTTGTCTGTATTCCGTGTTAAATGCTTTCTGTTTGCGATTCGCTCAATGCATTACGAGTTAACAGGGGTTCTGAGGTAACTTCCAGCAGCAAAAATCCTCAACTTAGGATCTGGGAAAATTTCACGAAGTATGGTCAGTCGGAGCAAAAGTAAGGAAGTCGTTCGTTTCTGCAGTGTTTCACAATACTACCTTTCCCGTGAGCAGTCGAACAGACTAAATGATTGTGCTACAGACTGCGACGGCAAGCTCCGCTGAAAAGTAATCCTTTAAAACCGGTGTAAGCAACACAAGGTTATTGGGGTACACCGCGTGGAAACAGATACTTCGGTGTAACTCATCCATGCTCACCACATAACCAAAATTAAACAAGTCCCGTTCCGCAGCATTTGGCTTCAATCCCTGCAAACCCATCCTATCCAGAAACTCATCCGATTACCATTGCAATTTTCTGAGTGCAATAGCCTCCTCCACTCCCTCTGGTAGCTCATTCCATACACCCATAACCTTGTGTGTGGGAAATGTGCCACGGGGTCGTTTGTCAATTTCAGAGCACTCACCTAAAACCTATGCTCTCGAGTTTCCAACTCACCCTAGCTTGGGTAAAACACGTAAATACTCAGTTTACAAGCCTTCCATAAAATCATGTCGCAGCCGTTATGCTGCCGGGAAAGTAGTCCCAGCCTATTCCACTTCACTCTACAGTCCAAACATTGACGACATCCTTGTCTATATTTTGTCACTAATTTCACGTCTATTTTTTTTAACTTTTTCCAGATGTCAATTAGCCTGGATAACAATGGAGAAAGAAAGGTGAAACGTAGAATGGCTTCAACTTTCAGTGCTGGATGCCACAGAGCCGTAGCGCGTCCAGTTGAAGCCAGTTTCTGTAGTGTAGTGGTCATCCCGCTCGCTTCACACGCGAAAAGTCCCCAGCTCGAAACTGGGCAGAAACTGCTTCGTTCTTCATTTGTAGCCTTTTACACGGACAAGAACGGAGCTTTCTTGCTTGCTTTCCCATCTGAAAACCTGCCTTCGAAAATGCTCGAACAAATCTGCTCTATTTGTGAAATGTGATGCAATTCCATTAAAATAGTTTGCAAAGCGTTGTAAAGTTTTTCTCCAACCTGGGTCTGATCATATGACATTCTGCTTCAGAGCGTAGTTACCGCGTTCTGAATCTTCCACCAAAAGCAGTACCGCGTTTGTATTCCTTATGCAGGCGGGCCGGTTCAAAGACAGGGAAGAAGCTGACACGCTGGTGTCACAGTACACCACGGATTCCTGAACTAGTCTGTCTGTCAAATGTAGCCCAAAGTCGTATCTGAAAGACCTCATTTGGAAGCTGTCTGTCGTTATTCAACGTGCGAGAATTGGCAGCAGAGGTGCTGAATCATGTTTGGATCAGTTCGCTCGTTAGTGACTCATTCAATCAGCAACAGCAATGAAAGAAATTACACTCTCAGAGGAACATTTGGACTTGTGCTTTCATAACGTCGCCAGTATTAAGGTGAGCCCCGAGATCTAAGCCGTGTTGGAACTGAAACGGAGGAATCGGCAGAGAGTTTACAGAATGACATCGCATCCTTTTGGTTTTCTTTAAATCACTGACGAGCAGGAAAATGCAAACGGGGAGAGCGAGTGGGAAAGTGAGGCAGTTGCAGCTCTGCTGAAATTCCTTCTTTGTGAGTCACTCAGCAACAAGAGACGTGAAGGTGACTCATGCGTGAGAGCTCTTCACATCGAGAACAAAAAGCACTCAAGGGCAGTTAGCACCTCTTCCGGAGTGGAGGTGGGGTGAGCAGTAACTTCTGTTACTATGTTCAGAAACTGCCTTTTCGATTGACTTGGACAGAAACTGCATTTCTAAAAAGCACCATGGAGTTTAGCAAAATTTATTGAGTCGCTCCTTGTCGATTCCCACACAGGTTTCCAACTCAGTTGATATCCATGTGGCTCATGACCAGGTGTGAACATCTCTGCAGTAAATTGCACGGTTAAGGTAAAACGCAAGGAAAGTGGCATCTCGAACAGACACAGTGACTGAAACTATGCTGCACGGCCTGCTCAGCTTTATGCATTTTCCCTGTAGTCCGGTGTGTTTCGTGTTCCGTGTAAACGTGAAAGTTGTCCTGTTTCGAGCAATGGGTGAAATCATTCAGCAAAGCAAGAATCGAAATTGAAGTAATGTCAAGCAGCTCATGGTTTAGATTAGATTAGACTTACAGTGTGGAAACAGGCCCTTCGGCCCAACAAGTCCACACCGACCCGCCGAAGCGCAACCCACCCATACCCCTACATTTATCCCTTACCTAACACTACGGGCAATTTAGCATGGCCAATTCACCTGACCCGCACATCTTTGGACTGTGGGAGGAAACCGGAGCACCCGGAGAACCCACGCAGACACGAGAACGTGCAAACTCCACACAGTCAGTCGCCTGAGTCGGGAATTGAACCCGGGTCTATGTGAGGCAGCAGTGCTAACCACTGTGCCACCGTGCCGCCCACGGTGATTTGACCAAATCATAACCGAACATATATTCTCACGCAGTCACAGATACATTTGTAGCTGAAAAGAGTCTGAGAAGATAGACTCAGCTTACTATTGATTTTTGTCCGGATTGATGGGCTTTCATTATCTGCTGCGAAATTGACATTGTAGCCGGGCACATCCCAGCAGCTGTGCGAGTCGGAGAGGGACCATGGAGGATCCTCAACTGAGGACCTGGGAAAATTTCACGAAGTATGGTCAGTCGGAGCAAAAGTAAAGAAGTCGTTCGTTTCTGAAGTGTTTTCAAGATGTCAATTACCCTGGATGACAACGAGCTGTTGGAAAAAGAAAGGTGAAACGGAGAATGTCTTCACCTTTCAGTGCTGGTTGCCACAGAGCCGCAGCGCGGCCGGCTGAGGCTTGTTTCTGTCGTGTAGTGTTCATCACGTTCGCCTTACACGCGGTAGGTCCCCGGTTCGATACTGCGCAGAAACTGCTTTCTTCTTCAATTGCAGGCTTTTACAAGCCGAGCGGTCTAAGGTGCTGGATCCAGGTTCGAGTCCTGAAAGCGGCGTGGGTTCGAATCCCACCACTGCTATTTCAGCTGATCAACTCCATCGCCACAGCACTGTTAAAATGCTGCTTCGATCCCCGCTGCATGGATGCCCCCGGTGAATTTACAGTGGTATGTAAACGTGCTGACCATTGCAACATTTCTCTGCTGTCGTGATGGTAATCGCTTCGACTCTCGCTTTACATTGCAGGCAAGTTGAGTTTTTACTGGAACCGAATGGAGACTGTTATTTCATCGCTGTCGTGAAACAGAGTCCTGCGGTGAGTTGATTCATCGTTATTTGGCTTTCTGGCGAATGGGAAAATCTTTCCAATGAATATGTTATTGAATTTCTCCCATTTCCATCGTTTCCGTCCTGGAGACATCAGAAGGGAAAGGTAATCTCATCGAGACTGTGATTGTTGAAATTCATTTTTTTATGGCCCATACTTATGATATTCGTTCTTTCTCTCTTTTCAGCATTGTCTGGGAAGTGGTGGTGCACTAAGGCTGCAGTATGTTTGAAAGAGTAGTTTGGAATTGCTCTGTTGTTAGTTGTGAGATTACTTTATGCCTCTTGACCTCGGACTCTCTCACAGTTAACATTCATGCTTCGCTCTGTCTGAATATGCTTTAGGTATGCCAGCTTTGATTGTGTTCCGTGTTAAATGCTTTCTATTTGCGATTCGCTCAATACGTTACGAGTTAACACGGGTTCTGAGGTAACTTCCAGCAGCAAAATCCTCAACTTAGGATCTGGGAAAATTTCACGAAGTATGGTCAGTCGGAGCAAAAGTAAGGAAGTCGTTCGTTTCTGCAGTGTTTCACAATACTACCTTTCCCGTGAGCAGTCGAACAGACTAAATGATTGTGCTACAGACTGCGACGGCAAGCTCCGCTAAAAAGTAATCCTTTAAAACCGGTGTAAGCAACGCAAGGTTATTGGGGTACAGCGCGTGGAAACAGATTCTTCGGTGTATCTCATCCATGCTCACCACATATCCAAAGTTAAACAAGTCCCGTTCCCCAGCATTTGGCCTCAATCCCTCTAAACCCATCCTACCCAGAAACTCATCCGATTACCATTGCAATTTTCTGAGTGCAATAGCCTCCTCCACTCCCTCTGGTAGCTCATTCCATACACCCATAACCTTGTGTGTGGGGAATGTGCCTCGGGATCCTTTGTCAATTTCAGACCACTCACCTAAAACCGATGCTCTCGAGTTTCCAACTCACCCTACCTTGGGTAAAACACGTAAATACTCAGTTTACAACCCTTCCATAAAATCAGCCGTTATGCTGCCGGGAAAGTTGGCCCAGTCTGTTCCACTTCACTCTACAGTCCAAACATTGACGACATCCTTGTCTATATTTTGTCACCAATTTCACGCCTATTTTATTTAACTTTTTCAAGATGTCAATTAGCCTGGATAACAACGAGCTATTGGAAAAAGAAAGGTGAAACGTAGAATGGATTCAACGTTCAGTGCTGGATGCCACAGAGCCGCAGGGCGCCCGTCTGCGGCTGGTTTCTGTCGTGTTGTGGTCATCACGTTCGCCTAACACGCGAAAGGTTCCCAGTTCCAAACTGGGCAGAAACTGCTTTGTCCTTCAATTGCAGCCTTTTACACGGACAAGAACGGAGCTTTCTTGCTTCCTCTCCCATCTGCAAACCTGCTTACGAAAATGCTCGAACAAATCTGCTCTCTTTGTGAAATGTGATGCAATTCCATTTAATTAGTTTGCAAAGCATTGTAAAGGTTTTCTCCAACCTGGTTCTGATCATATGCCATTCTGTTTGAGTGTGTAGTTACCGCGTTCTGATCCCTTCCACGAAAAGCAGTACTGCATTTGCATTCCTTGCGCATGCGGGCCGGTTCAAAGACAGGGAAGAAGCTGATGCGCTGGTGTCACAGCGCACCACGGATTCCTGAACTAGTCTGTCTGACAACAAGAAGAGACGTGAAGGTGACTCAGGCGTGAGAGCTCTTCAAATCGAGAACAAAAAGCACTCAAGGGCAGTTAGCACCTCTCCCGGAGTGGGAGTGGTGTGAGTAGTAACTTCTGTTACTATGTTCAGAAACTGCCTTTTAAATTGAGGTGAACAGAAACTGCATTTCTAATAAGCAACATGGAATTTAGCAAAATTTATTGAGTCGCTTGTCGTCGATTCCCACACAGGTTTCCAACTCAGTTGGTATCCACGTGGCTCATGTCCAGGTGTGAACATCTCTGCAGCAAATTGCACGGTTAAGGTAAAAGGCAAGGAAAGTGGCATCTCGAACTGGCCCCGAGGTCAGAGCATCTCACAATTTGATCTGTCGTTCTCGGATTGTAATGCTACCTCCGGTTTTAGGGTGGAGAACATTCTTTGGGACTCTCATCCTGCAAAACAGACACAGTGACTGAAATTGTAGTGCGCGGTATGATGTGGAACACGGCCTGCTCAGCTTTGTGCATTTTTCCTGAAGTCTGGTGTGTTTCGTGTTCCGTGTAAACGTGAAAGTTGTCCTGTTTCGAGCAATGTGTGAAATTATTTAGCAAAGCAAGAATCGAAATTGAAGTAATGTCAAGCAGCTCAAGGTTATTTGACCAAATCATAACCGAACATATATTCTCACGCACTCACAGATACATTTGTAGCTGAAAAGAGTCTGAGAAGATAGACTCAGCTTACCATTGATTTTTGTCTGGTTTGATGTACTCCTTCGTTGTGATTTATTCAGCAACAAGAAGCATGAAGGTGACTCAGGCAGAGACCTCTTCCTATCGAGAACAAATGCACTCAAGTACAGTTAGCATCTCTTTGACATCTTCTGTGGTGGGGTGGGGTAATCACCTTTTGATTTCTGTTAATATTCTCAAAAACTGAAAGTTGTCCTGTTTCGAGCAAATGTCGAAATCATTTACCAAAGCAACATTCCAAATACCAGTAATATCATGCAGCTCATGGTTTCTTTGTCGAATCATAATCGAATATACATTCTATCATACAGACATTACATTTGTGGCTTTCGCGAATCTCAGAATTTTGATTCAGTTTTCCAATTATTTTTGTCTGGATTGAAAGTTTGTTGTGAAATTGATTTTGTAGTCGGGCATATCCCTGCAGCTGTGCCAGCAGGAGAGGGATCGCAGAACTGTTTCCCTGTGACATTGCTTCTAATGTTTCACAGGAGCACCATGGAAGGTGTAAGACAATGTGCTGCAGCTATGGCTGGTTTCGTGGCCGAGTGATCGAAAGTGCCGGTTTCCCATTCTAAGCTGGCGCGTGCACAGATCCGACTGCTGCCCTTTGTGGGTGTGTTGCCTGTTTTACTGCAGCGTGTTAAATGCTGCCGTGTTTAAACTCAAACACAACCATGTGGCTTTGCTTTTGGAAATGTACCTCTGATTTGGGAGAGTGCACACTCTCCGTCCTGTCAATGTCCATGTTTTAATGATCAAGTTTGCGTCCCACATGAAATGTCCCGGTCTCAAGCGGTTCCACTGCTGCATCACGTTCCGGCCAAGTTGTGTTGTTCACTCTTTTCACTGAAACCTAGTGGAGATTGGTATTTCATCGCTGTTGTGAAACAAAATCCTGCAGTGACTTTACTTCTCCTTATTTGGTGTTCCGGCGAATGGGAAAATAATTCCTGTAAATTGTGATGTCATATGGTCTTAACTTTCTTTTATTTCCTTCACTTCTGGCCGGGAGAGGTGGGCTGCAGGCACTGCCGCATTGTTGATCGGATGGGCAAACTCACCTGATCGAGACTGTGTTTGGTAATCTTCACGTTTCATGGCCCATTCATGTTCTGTTCTTTCTTTTCCCTCATTTTGGAGTGTTTGGGAAGGTGGCGGTGCACTAAGATTCCAATTCATTTTGGGAGTGCAGTTTGGAATTGCCCTGAAGGATCTAGGAGTGTTTATGGTTGATTGTCCTAGGACTGTCCCCAGAACAGCATTCATGCTTCAATTTCACTGAAAATGCATTTTAAACAAACTCCCATTTCGCAGCATTTGGCCCCTATCCCACTAAACCCTCCCTATTCAGAAACCCAACTAGTTGCGTTTGAAATCTTCAAAGTGTACTAGCCTCCTCCACTTCCTCTGGTATCTGATTCCATACACGCACAACCTTCTGCGTGGGAAAGCTGCCTCAAGTCCCTTTTATATTTTACCCATCTCACCTTAAAGCTATGCTCTCCAGTTTTCAACTCGGCTCATATTGTGGAAAACAAAAACTTAAGTATTCTGTTGACAAACTTTCCTTAAGGTCATTCTCGACGATGAAGGGAAAGTTGTCCCAGTATGTTCAGACTCGCCCAACATTCAAAACTATGCACCGCTGACAACATCCTTGTCTATATATTTTCAGTAATTTCACGTGATTTTCTTAATTTGTCAATGATGCCAATTACGCTGGAGAATAACCAGCTCCTGGAAACGGAAAGGTGAAACGTTGAACTGCTGTAAACTTTAGTGCTGGCCTACTCTGAACACCAGCTGCTCGCGGCGTTGTTTCCTGTCGTGTTGTGACTGTTGGAGTCACCTCATATACGAAAGCTCCCCAATTCAAAATCGGGCAAGAATAGCCTTATTGCCTATGACAGCCTATCAGACTGACGTGAGCAGAGCTTTGTAACTTGCTGTTCACGTCAGCAAACCCGCCTTTGAATTTGATCGCTCATACATGCTCGAATGGTGAAAAGGAATGCAATCCCGTTTCATTACTGTGTGAATCATTGTTACGTTTTTCTCCAACCAGGTTCTGAATAAGCACAGATGTGTACAGCATTGATGGCCATTCTGTTTTAGAGAGGAATTACCGTGCTCTGATCCTTCCACTCAAAGCAGTCCCCCACCAGAGAAAAAGGAACCATCATAAACTGGATGATACCCAGGCCCATCGATGTGACTGCCTGAGGTACATCGCTATGGCTCTGGTACTGGGATAATACTAGCCCACGGCTTGACACAAACTGGAAATTAAATACAGCGCTTCAGGCTGTTCAGTCCAACTGTATACCATTAATATACAGTGTGCATAGCATTCCCTATATATAACCACTTCATCAAATCCTTCCTGTCAATCTATCCAAAAACTTAATTTTTGATCTCATCTTCCATTTCCGCACCTAATGTGAACATCTTATTTTCGCCTTCCTGTTGTGGTTCTGTTCGCCGATCTGGGAATTTATGTTGCAAGCGTTTCGTCCCCTGTCTAGGTGACGACCTCAGTGCTTGGGAGCCCCTGTGAAGCGCTTCTGTGATGTTTCCTCTGGCATTTATATTGGCTTATCTCTGCCACTTTCCGTTGTCAGTTCCAGCTGTCCGTTCCAGTGGACGGTATGTTGGGTCCAGGTCGGCGTGCTTATTGATTGAATCGGTGGGTGCTTCCAAGAACACCAACTAGCCACGAAATGACATGGCCAGCTATCCTTAGTAGTCACACACGCAGTTGACAAGCAACATGAGTTCGACTGGGGCAACACTACTATTATAGGTCAAGCCAAACAGAAAACAGTCAGGGAATTCCTAGAGGCACGGCACTCATCCATAGATTTCTGCAGTCAGTTCACAGGAACATTCACACTCTTGTGTGTGTGTGTGTGTGTGAAGGTGCTTTACCACACACCATGATGTTTGAAACCTTTACTCACTGACATACGAGATAAATATGTTCTCTTTATGTCTAAATGAATTTCGTGACTCTGTTGGATCTTTATATCATGTTTGAGTTGTCTCACCGATCTTCAGTTCTTTCAAACTGTTTCTCTGTGAAATGATTTTCATATATTATCGTGGTCCATACAGTGTAATATCTCAGATCAAACAAATCCAATTTCAGAGAGACACCTTTCTCATTTCCACACCTCCTCCCAAACAAATGGTCGAATCATCTCGAAAGATACAAAAAAAACACCCTCAAATGCGAAAAGGAATCTGAGACATTGTGTGTCCTGTGGTGCAAACGTATTGTAGAATGCACAGCCCCCCACACGGAAGGATGTTACACAAGAGATGAAGCTCTTTGCTGCTTTTGGATATCAATGGTGATGAAAGGCAATGGTGAAGGTTGTTAACAATCAGAAATATTATTTTGTCCCACATGTTAACAAGCTTAGATTACTTACAGTGTGGAAACAGGCCCTTTGGCCCAATAAGTCCACACCGCCCAACGGAAGCTCAACCCATTCTCCTACCTTTACCCCTTCATCTAAAACTATAGGCAACTTAGTATGGACAAATCACCCAACCTGCACAGTTTTGGATTGTGGGAGGAAATCAGGGCACAACCACACAGAGAATGTATAAACTCCACACAGATAGTTACCTGAGACAGGAATTGAACCTGCGTTTCGGGCACTGTGAGGCTGCAGTACAAACTATCGTGCCACTGTGCCGCTTTTAATGCGGCTGAAGCAGCATTCAACTAAGCAAGTGGAGAGGATTCCATATCACACCTGACTTACATCGTGGAAGGTGGGGAGTCAGGAGGGGGTTGAGCGCTGCAAGACTTTTTACCTCTGCCCAGATCATATATCCACAGTTGTATGGTCAGTACTGTTCAGTTTCTCATCAACGTTACGCCCTGAAATGCTGCTCATGGAGGATTCAATAATGATATTGCTGTTGAATGTCAACAAGCAATACTCAGATTTTCTCTTGTTGAAGATGGTCTTTGCCAGGCAGCTGTTACTTGACACTTGTGCAGATTTTAGATACTGGCCAGGTCTTGCTACATGTGGGTATGCGATTTTTGAGAACATTTTTAGCTTAGGTTGAGGGTCAGATTGTAAGATTGTTCTCAGTGAGAACAGGCCTACCAGCTCAGCGAGCAACCTTACAACTTGAACATATGGATATGTGCTATATCAGTATCTGAGCAGTTGAAAATGATGCTGAATATTATCCAACCGTAAACCAACATCCCTACCTCTGAAGGGAAAGTGATTGGCAAAACAGCTGAAGATGGTTGGGCCAAAGACCCGGCCCTAAGGAACTCCCCTCTAACTAAGAAGGCCTGGATTCTCAAGCACCCCCCCACCCCCCACCTGCTTCACAAGTGGGACATGACACGTCTGAACAGGTTGGTTAGAAAGGTCACCTGCAGAAAAGTCCAGAGATTCAGGTAGACAGTTGTTTGTTTCAAAGATCAACTGAGGGTGAAGCTGTTATAAAGCTATCGCCCAGGACACTGCAGCACCAGGGTAATGGGTTCTGAAGAAGATGCACACAGGACTGGAATGGTTCACTTTGTTTCTCTGTCCACATTTCCTGACAGACCCTGCTGACCCAGCACTGTCTGATTTCCTGTCAGATTTTCAGCATCTGCATGAGTCATCCTAAGGCCCCGCCGGGCACGGTGACGTCACGGGCCGTCTGCGCATGCGTCCAGTTTCACGGCCAAGATGGCGGCGATTCACCTCGGAACTGCGATACATTTAACCGCAAGTTATTTATCAAGGTGCTCGCTTCCAGCTGAAAGGACTTTCACAAGATGGTGGAATGAAGCCTAGAATGTTGATGTCCCTTACCCAGCACTGTGTCTATGTCCTTACTTCAGGGTCTGAATACAGAAGGCCACTAACTCCTCCCTGTGCTGTTTACTGTGAGTGATCTTACCAGCCCACCCCCCAACACCAACACCAACCTTCACAACCAACAGAGCCTCTTTCAGTTTGTCCCCATCTGTGTAACTGTCTCCAACCCAGCCACCTGGTATTGTCCATTGCTTTCCTATCTACGTCGCCTCCAGAGCCTATACGTCCACTTACATCTTTAAACATCTTCAGTCGGTACAATCTTCCATATCTCTGTTAGTATATAGAATACCATTCTCCCTGAAACACCCTGAAACTCCCAGACAACTATACACCAGTGAGCCTGACGTCGTTGGTGGGCAAGTTGTTGGACGGAATTCTGAGGGACAGGTTGTAAATGTATTTGGAAAGGCAAGGACTGATTCGGAATAGTCAACATGGCTTTGTGCGTGGGAAACTTGATTGAGTTTTTTGAGCAAGTACAAAGAGGATGAAGGCAGAGCGGTAGTTTTAAACAAAAGGATTTCAGTAAGGCGTTTGACAAGGTTCCCCGTGGTAGATTGATGAGCAAGGTTAGATCTCATGGAATACAGGGAGAACTAGCCACTGGAGACAAAGGTTGCTCAAAGGTAGAAGACAGAGGATGGTGGTGGAGAGTAGTTTTCTAGTCTGAAGACCTATGACCAGTGGCATGCCACAAGGATCGGTGCTGGATCCTCTCCATTTTGTCATTTACGTAAATAATTTGCTTGCAAGCATCAGAAGTACAGCCAGTAATTTTGTAGATGATACTAAAATTGGAGGTTACCTCAGATTACAACAGGATCTTGACCAGATGGACCAATGGGCTGAGAAGTGGCAGATGGAGTTTAATTCAGATAAATGCGAGGTGCTGCATTTTGGAAAGCAAATCTTATCAGGAATTATGCACTTCTTGGTGAGGTCCTAGGAAGTGGAACTGCACAAAGAGACTTTGGGGTTCAGGTTCATTGCACCTTGAAAGTGGAGTCGCAGAGAGATAGGAAGTGAAGAATACATATGATATACTTTCGTTTATTGGTTAATGTATTCAGTACAGACATTGGGAGGTCATGTTGTGCACAGGACATTGGTTAGGCCACTGTTGGAATATTGCATGCCATTCGGGACTCCTTCCTATCGGAAAAATGCTGTGAAACTTGACTGCTTTAGAAAGATTTACAAGGATGTTTCCAGGGTTGGAGTATTTGAGCAATAGAGAGAGGCTGAAGAGGATGGGGAAGTTTTCATTGGAGCGTCGGAGGCTGAGGGGTGACCTTATAGATGTTTACAAAATTATGAGGGGCATGGACAGGGTAAATAGCCAAAGTGGTCAGGGATTCCAGAACTAGAGAACATAGGTTTATGATGAGAGGGCTAAGATATAAAAGAGACCTAAGGGGCAGTTTTCTTTAACAAAGAGGGTGGTACGTGTATGGAATGAGTTGCCAGAGGAAGTGGTGGAGGCTGGTACAATTGCAACATTTAAGAGGCATTTGAATGGGTATATGAATTGGAGGCGTTTGGAGGGATATGGGCCAGGTGCTGGCAGATCGGACGAGATTGGCTTGGGGTATCTGTTCATCATGGACGGTTGGACCGAAGGGTCTGTTTCCATTGTGTACATCTCTATGACTCTATGACTATGCCTCTATGAAGCTCTGTCTGTGCCTATCAGTTTGCCTGCCTCTAACCTATATCCATCCCTATCCCTATCTCCAGAATCTAACCCGGGTCCCTCTCTCACCGTAAATTTCTCCTATCCCTAAACCACTTTGTCCCACTGACGTTCTTGACCAGATATAACTCTGATTAACTTGAACATCCTCGAGTCCCTGTAAGACTCCCTATTTCTGTAACCTCTACCCATCAGTTCAATCCCCACTACTGAGGAATGGCTCCCTGCATTTGCCGTAAGGCAGATGGAATGACAGTGAACAGATATGATGGAACTGTCAATCCGGAAATGTGGCTGCAGAATGACATTCGCAGGGAAATGAATACTGAAGGGTTTTGTGGGATCGAGGCAGGCTAGGCAAAAAGCCAAAACGTTGTGAAGAAAGGATGAGGTTAACGCAGTAACGAGACATTCATGTGTCGGTGAAGATCAAAATTTGGAGTCTTATTTGAGTGGAGCTGAGAATGAGCAAGCAGCAGCAGCCCTGAGCAATAATTCTTTTATACAACCAACCAGTGATGGTAATGTCAAAATGGTTAGAGTCAGGATACTGAGTGTACTTGTAGCAAGGGCAGTACAGTAAATGTGTGTGAAAGTAGTCCCATCCCGACTGGATAACTAATGAGTATCAGGGCCGTAATGGATGGAATCCTGGATTGTATACTAGATATTTTTCTATAACATCACATCAAGGATCCATCAACAAAATTGTCTTTTGTAGATCAAATGCTGTGTAATTATAAATATCTAGTAATCCCATTATAAAAGTGTTTTGTGAGCCCACCTCCATAATGCTATGCAGGACATATTGAGTTTGTGTTCTGACCATGAGATGGAGGAGCGGAATTAGGCTATTTGGCCCATTAGGCCATCTGTCCTTCAGTCAGATCATGGTTGATTTGATGATCCTCCACTCTATTTACATACCTTTTCCACAAAACTCCTGTTTCTCTGATTCATTAAAACCTGACCAAGTCTGGTGCAAATGTTCTTAATGACCCAACCTCGATAGCCCTCTGCAGTCAGGAATTCCCACAGAGTCACTACCCTCTGAATGAAGGCATTCCTCCTAATCTCCACCTTAAATGGGTGGATCCTTGCTGAGATTTTATACCTGCAGAAAGTGAGGTCTACAGATGCTGGAGTATCAGAGCTGAAAATGTGTTACTGGAAAAGCGCAGCAAGTCAGGCAGCATCCATCGAACAGGAAACTCGACCTTTTGGGCATAAGCCTCCTGATGAAGGGCTTATGCCCGAAACTTCGAGTTTCCTGTTCCTTGGATGCTACCTCACCTGCTGCGCTTTTCCAGATTTTTGCACCATTGAAACGAAAGGAAGTGACAGAGATAATTATTGCAGATGACATGAAAATTGGTGGAGTCGGGTTAATGAGCAAGGAGATCCAAGGTTGCAGGAGAAAACAGATCAGTTAGAAAGAGGTCAGAGAAATGACAAATAAATTTTAACCTGGACAAGTGTGAGATGATGTCAAAGTCAAGAAGAAAGTTAGGATACTGAGGGACATTGATGTACAGAAGGACCTTGCTGCAAGTCAGTAACTCCCTGAAAATGCCAACAGAAGTGTTTCAGACGGGAAAGAAAGCAAATTGAACACTGGCATTCATGGGTCACAACATTGGGTATAGGGGTTTGCATCTGATGTTGTAATTGTATAAAATGTTTGTTTGGCCACATTTGGAGTACTGTGTGCAGTTCTCATCTCCACACAATAGGGAGGATGGGGAGCTTTGGAGGGGGTACAAAAGGGGCTTATCAGCACGTTGCCTGTGTTAGGGTGCATTAGATATAAGAAGAAATTAAACAAAGTTGGATTGTTTTGTGAGAGTATCAGAAGCTGACAGGCGACCAGGTACAGGAAAATAAAATTAAGAATGGGTATATCATGTGGATAGTCGGAATCTCTTTTGCAGTGTGTAAGTTTCAAATAGTAAAGCGCATAGATTTACGGTGAGAAAGAAGAAGTTCAAACGAGATGTGTGAGACACGTTTATCTAACGTAGAGAGTGGAAGTTACTGAGGGAGGTCGGAGAAACAGAAATGTGAGCAAAGCATTGAAGTGGCATTTAGACAGAAACGTAACAAGCAGAGAATAGAGGGATATCGCACATGTGCAGGTACATAGGACTTGTTTAGAATAGCATCGTGGACAACACAGCCATGGTGTGCCGAAAGGATCTATTACTGTGCTGTACTGTTCTGTTTCCTAACTTCTCAGCATCTAAACTGTCAAAGCCTCCCAGAATCTTAAATGTTAAATTCAACATCTGTCATGTTTTATAAACGTCAATGCGTTCAACCTCAGTGTACTTGACCTCTTCCCATTAGAAAATCCCTCCATTCGCAGGATCATCCGAGTGACCCTTCTCTGGCCTGCCTCCAATGTGACAATGTCGTTCCTTAGGGCACTCAGATTGCTCGTAATGTTCTAGTTGTGGTCTGATTGTACCTTACCCTAGATCTCCCTCTTTTTAGGCTCCATTCCCTTTGTAATAAATGCCAGTATTTGATTTTCCTTCTCTATACCTGCTGACCCTGTGAGCTACCTTTTTCAGATTGATACGCAAGAAATCCCACAACCCTTTCTGCTGTCAGCATGAAACCAAATAGTGTTACCCTGACAGTAAGTCAGGAACTGGAATGTGTTAGAAAGGATATGTCAATATACAATATCTGGACCTTTAGAAACACATTTTATACAATGAATGTGTTAATGAGCCTGTTAGATTTTATTTGTTGGTGTGACAATAAATGGCAGAATAAATAAGGGTGTCGGAGATGTCTGGTGGTACAGAGGTTATGGATTATTTAAATTTTCAAAAGCCTTTGCGCAAGTTTCAAGAAGCGCTAATGAGTAACTTGGTAGAGAATAGGGCCCGTTAAAGATCAATGAAGTCACCTATGTGTGGAACCAGAGGAGATGGATGGGATATTAGACAAAATAGTGTTGTCAGAATTTACTGTGGAAAAAGCCACGGTCAACAAATAGTGATGTCTTGGAAAGAAAGCTCAACCAGGAAGAGAAAGAGGTGGAGTCTTAAAACAAATAAAGGTAGATGAATCCACAGGAGCTCATTAGGTCGATCCTCGAACGTTGTGGTAGGGTAAGGAAGAGATTGCATTGTCCCTAACAGATGTATTTACATTATCAACAGACACAGTGAGGAATATGAAGACTGGATGGCGGTTAATACTGTTCCATCACTTAACACTGCAGGGAAAAGCCAGGAAATTACAGCCCAGTGATAGGTACGTTATTGGAGGAGCTTCTGAGAGAAAGGAGCTAAATATATTTGGAAGAGCAAGGGATGATTAAAAATAGTCATCATGGCTTGGCGAGTGGATAACAGTGTTTCTCAAACCGGATTGATTCTTCAAGGAAGTAGAGACAGTGAGGTCTGCAGATGCTGGAGATCAGACTTGTCAGGGTATTGCTGGAAAGGCATAGCAGGTCAGTCAGCATCGGAAGAGCAGGAAAATCGACATTTCAGCCTGGAACGCTTTATCAGGAATGAGAAGGTTGCCAAGAGATAGATGAAGGCAGAACAGTCAATGTTGTCTACATGGACTTCAGCAAAGCATTTGACAAGGTTCTAAGGGATGTAGAACGTCTAGTCAAGAGGAAGAAGGAAGCTGACTTAAGGTTGAGGAAGCAAGAATCAAATAGACCTCTAGGGGATTAGATGGAACAGCATGGTGTCCCCGTGGTTAACACTGCTGCCTCATAGCCTCAAAGCACGTCTCCCTGGTGTCTAACTCTCTTTTATCTCTGTGTCACAAATCCATCTACCTTATTGCAGGGACTTAATTTACAGTTTCCTTCAATTTTCTGTCACAAATCGATTCGCTGATGTACAGTTTCAGTTAAACTTTGACCCTGTTCCTTTCTGCTTACCTTCATCCACATTCCCATGCAGTTCCGATGCTTCACTTTTTCTATTTGGATTTGGAAATCTCCTTCGAACTGAACCCTTCCCCTGCCAATTTAAAGCCCGGTCCCTAAACCTACCGGCATGATTGGCCAGGACACTGGTCCCAGCACAGCTATAGTGGGACCAACTAAATGGATTATTTTTTAAATCCGGCATGGGATCTGGGTGTCTTTGAATGACCAGTCTTGCCCGCCCAGCCCTAGCTGCCCTTGAACTGATTAGCTTGCTTGGCCATTTCAGAGGGTAATTGAAAGACAAACAATTTGCTGTGGGTATGTCATGCAGATCACATGAGGATTGCAAAAGTCCCCAAGTGTCTTCTTGATGAACAAACGTTGTTTTGGACATCAGCAATGGTTACATACTTATTCATGGATTGTTAATTGCAAATTGAAAACAGATATTGATTTGAAATTCCACCATTTCTGATGGTGAGATTTCAATCTGCCTCCACTGAAGTTTGGGTGAGGTTTCGAATACATGCTCTCCCAATAATACCACTAGGCCATCACTTCACCTGCTCAAGGGTTGCTCATTCCTGAGCACTAATACTAGGGCATCTCCAGTGGCTCGACACATCGATGGCCTCACTGATCCTTGAGGAGCCCTAGTGTCTCTCCAGTTGTACTTGGGTGCTGCAGAAAATTGTTTGGGTTCTTCTTAACCTTATCTGCCAAAACTATCTCATTCCCCCAACCCATGTTACTTTCCAGCTTATCTAGCCTCTCCAATTATTTCAAACCCTCCAGGATCAGCAACATCTTCGTCAATCTTTGCTCCATTTACAGGTTCAGGAAATGCTTCTTAAATCAGGATGATCAGAATTCTATGCAGTTCTCCAAAGCGTATATGAATAAGAAGGGTTTAGTGGGATAAGTGCCGGTAAATGGAACTAGAATGGTTATGATATCAGGTCGGTGTGGCCGAATTGGACTGAGGGGCCTGTTTCTTTGCTGTACATCTCTATCACTCTAACTGTTTCCCACTGTTCATTTACAGCCTGAGACTTCAGTCTGTTTCCCCTGTTTACCTTGCTCAGTTCTCCTCTTGAACTCATGTAATTGGCTTTGTTTCTGATGCTCGGGTGTGCTTTATGGTCAATTGAAAACCTGACAATCTCTTTGAATTCCACAATATTGCAACCTTCTGGAGGATCTCTGTGTGACATCACACCTTCAGTCAGCTTCGTCACTCAACGGTCGATCTGAGATAGTGACATCCCGAGCCATTTGCACTAATGTTATACAAAGAAACGCTGACAAAAAACATACAAAGAGGAGCTCTGATAATATCACTCTTGCCAGGGTGACTGCCCAAGATCATGCAAAACTTGAAGTCTCCCAAAATTATCATAATGCCTTTGTTACAATTTCCAATGAATTCCTGTTTAATACAGGGAGGAACAATGAAATGCTGCTAGGAATTTCTGCTTGCGTTTGTGACACATGGGACCCAGAATCTGCATTCAGCCTGATTCAGCCACATCATCTGAGGCCACACACTTTCTCTGTATTGCCCTTGTTATTGATTACTGTCAGGGTTACCCATCCTGTACTCCTATACTGCCCGAGATCCCACAAGATTGTGAACCGTTCCACCTTTTGTTCAACCTGTAACCACCTGTCTCTGCTGACTAAATCCCATTTATCTCTGTGTCACATGTCTATTACATTATTGCAGGTATTTTGGAAATTCCAAAAGAAACAATATTATTATTTATTCTTTCCCACAATATCCTGTCACAAACTGATTCACTGATGTACAGTTTTAGTTAAATTCTGTCCTTTCCTATTCCTTTCTGCTTGTCTTCAGTCACATCCCCATGCTGTTCCGATGTCTCACCTTTTCTCATTGGATTTGGAAAGCTCCCTTCGTCTGAACCCTGTCCCTGCGTCCTCCGTGTCAGCTTAAAGCTCTGTCCATAAACCTATAGACATGATTGGCAAGGACACTGGTCCCAACGATGTTGTTTGTAATTCACCCATGCGATATTGGTGTCGTTGGCTGGCCAGCATTTCATGCCCACTTCCGAGCTGCCCTTGAGCTGTATGCTTTGCTCGATCATGACAGAGGGCATTTTAAAGTCAACTCCATTGCTCTGGGTCTTGAGTCATATATAGGCCAGGCCAGTTGCCTATCACTGATTTACTTCCTGAAAGAATGTTTAGCGTTCAAATGAATATCCCTGCCACCGGCATTAAATTCTAGATGAATAGGCTAGTGGGAGTAATATTAGGCCATCGCCTGGCCCACTGATATCTCCCTCATCCCTGAGTACTGATCTCAGTGCACTATGAATCAAACCCCTTCTTCTTGACCGTGGTTTGATCCTGATAACTTCCTGCACTCTGGCGATATCACTCAGTATCTCTCCATGTGCTATCTGTCACGATGAAGGTTTAATTGCTGCCAGTGACTGCACCTTTTGCAGCTACTCCAGATTCTGAGCCAACAGAATTCTCCACTCCAGGGAGACGAGGCAGCGCAGGCCAGGGATGGAGACTGGGATTTTCCAGATCTCTGTGGGACTCAGTGCCATTCTCCCTGTGTAACATTCACTGTATCAGTCTAATTTCCCATTCTGCCTATTTCTCTGTCTCCTGCATGTATTCAGGACGTTCCTGACTCAATAAACTTCCCAACTGCTGGGTGTTTCATCCATCATCTCATTGAACACAATTGTTCAGCCAGAGAGCAGGGAGATCTGGAGTCTTCAATAAATCCTGCAGCGAGGTAAGATCACTCACAGTGAACAGAGCAGAGCGAATTTAGGGGATCGATGTTTGGTCTGGAGGACCTGGCACAGATACAGTGCTGAAGGGTGAACATAGAGCATGAAGGCCCCAGGCTCAATCTCCACTCTCTTGTTAACTTTTATCACTGCTGTTCTGAGCCTTCCATTGACAAAATAGAAAGTTCAAAGTTATCACTCCAGGCCTGTGCTGTATTAGTGACCATCAGGACAACATAGGGGAAAGGAGGCCTCCCTCAAGAAGGTGGGATCGAAAACTGGGATCTTTCTGTTCTCTATTCCCCCTCTCACACGGTCACTTGTAATGTGATAGAGTCATACGGCAAGAAAACGCACCTTCTGGTCCATCCCATCTGCACCAGTGCCTTGAATGGTTGTAATTGACAGAAAAGTTCCTATTTCTGTAATCTCCACCCCTCCCATTATCCTGTTTAAATTTGAAACCTACTCCAATGCTGACGACTCTCCCTATTTGTAAATTGCTCCAGTCTCGACAACATGCCCATGTCAATAATCTCATCCTGCACTCAGTATAATAATCTCTATTTCTGTAGTTTTCCACAATAACTGCAGTCCATCCTGTCTCTGTACAATCCTCCAGCCCGGACCAAAATATCCACCTATGTTCCTTCCTCAAGCCCCAAAAGAACATAATGTCACTGTGAACTTCTGCAGGCCTGATCACATTTCTGTCTCCTAGCCTACAGCACCACACGACCTCTGTAACGATCCCCCATGCCTACCGACCTTCTTATCTGTGTAAAAACCTCCGGACCCTTTTCCAGTGGCAACAACACTCCCCACATCTGTGCGCTCCTCCCCGCACCTTAACCATCCTCTCGTTGTGTAGCTCTGCAGTTTAGGGTGGCATAGCGGTACTGTGGTGAGCACTGCTGCCTCATAGTGCCACAGACGCATGTTCGATTCCAGTCTTGGGGAACTGTCTGCATGGAGTAAGCTTATTCTCTCTGTGACTGCATGGGTTTCCCCAGATGCCCCGTTTTCCTCCTACATTCCAAAGAAGTGCAGGTCAGGTGAATTGGCTATTCGAAACTGCCCATAGCATTAGGTGCATTAGTCAGAGGGAAATGTTTCTGGGTGGATTACTCTTTGGAGAGTTGGTGTGGACTTGTTCGGCCGAAGTGCCGTTTCCATACTGTAGGGAATCTAATAAAACCTCAACTCTCCCTCTGCGTTCCATTTTACTGATCCTAAAAATATTCCTCGAACAATTAAACAGCTCCAAACCTCCCAATCTCTGGAAACTGCACCAGTTCCAACATCCCTCCTTATAGGTGTAACCGCTTCCTGAAACGCTCTCAACATATGGAGACCTCACAATCCTCCCTATCTATGCAATCCTCTCAGGTAACTGCAATACTCCCGAACTGTATTACCCAGTCCAATGCCTTTGACTCTCCCAATCCAGTTCCTACAAGAGTCACTATCTGTGTAACATGCTCCCGTCACTATCACCCGCCCTGTCAATGTAAGCTTCTCTTGTATATCCATCCATCTACTCAGCTCAGTACCTTCTCCAGCTCTTTTAGCGCTATCTGAGTAAATGTCACCCTCATCTATAACCCTCCCTATGGGAGGTACCGTTCTGCTGATTCATCACCCTCTCGCTGAATAAATTCTTCCAGATATCCATTCTAAAGGGTCGTTACTTCACTCTAAAGCTATGCCCTTGGTCCCTAGTCTCTCCGCCTAGAGGAAACATCCCCCCACACCCCAGTCCAATCCATCCAGACCCCTCAGTATTCTGTAAGTTTGAATGAGATCCTGCCACCGCCGCCTCTGAAACTTCATCAAGTACAGACCCAGAGACTTCACCTGCTCCTCATATGGCAAGCATTTTATCCTGAGCTCTTTATTGGAAAACTAGTTCTCGTACCCCCTCACATCCTTTGTCCAGTCTGTTAATGTATAACATGTGCAGCGTGGCCCCAACGTTGACCCCTGCTGAGTTCCCCTCGTCACCAGTTCTCATCGTGAAAATGACCCCTTTATACCTACTCTATCTTCAGCTGATCAGCCAATCCTCTACCCATGCCAAGCATGTTGTTCTGAAACTGAAATTTTATTTCACAAACCATGCTGGATTTGTTTTCCTATCAAGCTGTAAACAAGCAGAGTAGATAAACGGAAGGAGTGATTTGTCGGGATTTTCAGAAACCTTTCAACAAGGTCCCACTGAAGAGGTGCATACGCAATATTGTCAGATGTGGGATTAGAGGGAATGTACTGGCATGGATTGGGAATTCTTTAACAGAAAACTAAGTGGGAATGAATGGATTAGTGCTTGATCCCAACTATTCACAAAAGGATTTGATGCATTTGATGGATGGACAAAATCTACTGCTTCCATGTTTGTTGCTGCCACAGAACGAGATGGGAATGTGGGTTGTGTGGAGGAAGCAAAGGGGACATGAACCGTCCATTAGTTTCCCTTGTACAAATTCATTGATGTGATGTGGCCATCACTTGCTTGGCCATCATTACCTTTCCATTTGTAATTCCATGGAGAAGGTGGTGGGGAGCTGCCTTCCTCACCCTCTCCAATCCGTTAGGTGTAGGGATAGACACAGTGCTGGGACGATGGAGCGTGGCTTGGAGGCACCTTGGAAATGCTGAAGTTACCGTGCACCTGGAGCTCCTGTCCTTCCAGGGTATAGTTGCTCCGGGTTTGTGCTGCTGTACGGGCCTTCCTGAGTGACCTCAGTGCTGCTTGTAGATACTTTATTTATTTATTCACTCGTGGTTATGAACATTGCCGGATGTATTGTTGATTTGGAGTTGTGCCTGAGAAGGTGGTGGTGAGCTGCCTTCCTGAGCCACTGCACCAGCCGTTGGAACTGTTGTTATCTGTGTACCCTCCAGCAGGCGCTACAACACTCATCAAGTCTGTAAATCCATACAGACAATCCAACTCTTCCTGTATATGTGACATCCTCCTCTGCCAACAACACTTATTGTTCATCAGAATGTCCCACCACTTCCATTGCCATCTGCGCTAGTGATCTCTCAAATTTCTTTATTCTTGAATAAACTTCTGATCAACTATAACATTTTCCTTTCTAAATTTGTAACCCCTCAGTATATGTAACTCTCCATATAACTGTATTCAATGACAGCACAGGCTCCCTCCTTAAATCTCTGTGAATTACAGTGGCTGGTTGTGCTAAATTGGTACTTTTCATCCTCCTCATCCATCTTAGCTCTTCCTGGCCCTACAATCCCACTATTTAGAACGCTCCCATTCTCTGTACCTCCTTATGTTCTGAGGGTCCTTGAACACCACGAGTGCTTCAAACATATGCAACCCTCCAGGTACTGCGAGTCTTCTAGCTCTGTAGCATCCAACAGTCTCCAGTGCCTTACAACACTTGCTGGCTGTCAACTTGAATTTGTTGAAATCTTCACATCTCAGGAAGCAGCTCACAAAAAGCCCTTTAGACTCTATAAGGCTACGTCACCAACAAGCCGC
Source organism: Hemiscyllium ocellatum (assembly GCF_020745735.1). NCBI lineage: Eukaryota > Metazoa > Chordata > Chondrichthyes > Orectolobiformes > Hemiscylliidae > Hemiscyllium > Hemiscyllium ocellatum. The sequence continues at coordinate 426,466 of NW_026868839.1, forward strand.
CATCTCTGGACTCCTTTTGCTTCCCTCAGTGCCTGCAACTCTCTCTGTATCTTCCAGTAACCTACTTTAAACACTGCAGGTCTGCCTACCTCTCCAGATAACCTGTTCCATCCCCAACAGCTCCCTCAATCACTGTAACACCCTCTGCTCTATCTAATCCTTCTCTTTTCCACTGTCTTCCAGGCACAGCGGCGATCCTGTGAGTGACCAGTGTGGAATGGGATGTTATACATCTCAGCTGAGGCTTTAGGCCTACCATTACCTGGCAGTCACAAAGGGAGAGAACCTGAGAGAGAGCAACACAGAGCAGGAGAATATAAATCGGCAGCGAGGATCGAGGCCGACTAGGACTTGGAGTTGGAGAAACAGCAAAGCAGGAGGCTCGAAATCAGCACCGAGTCACAGAGGGAGTGACCACGTGAGGGAGCAACTTGGAGCAGGAACATGAGGTTCACTCACGACTGCGAGTTACAGAAGCACCAAAGTGAGAGAATATAAATCAGCACTGAGGATCCAAGCTTAGTCATACCTGGAAATCACAGAGACAGTGACCCTATGAAGGAGCAGAATGTAGAGAAAGCTGGAGGATTACGCGTCCCTGGGAGTCACAGAGACGGTGACCCTGTGAGGGAGCGGAGTGGAGTGGGAGCTGGAGCATTACACATGCTTGAGAGTCACATAGACCGTGATCCTGTGAGGAAGCAGAGTGGAGTGGGAGCTGGAGGATTACATGTCCCTGGGAGTCACAGAGACTGTGACCCTGTGAGGAAGCAGAGTGGAGTGGGAGCTGGAGGATTACATGTCCCTGGGAGCCCCAGAGACGGTGACACTGTGAGGGAGCAGAGTGCAGTGGGAGCTGGAGGATTACACGTACCTGGGAGTCACAGAGTCAGTGACCCTGTGAGGGAGCAGAGTGGAGTGGGAGCTGGAGCATTACACATACCTGAGAGTCACAAAGACCGTGATCCTGAGACGGAGCAGAGTGGAGTGGGAGCTGGAGGATTACACATACCTGGGAGTCACAGAGAAGGTGACCATGTGAGGGAGCAGAGTGGAGTGGGAGCTGGAGGATTACACGTACCTGGGAGACACAGAGACAGTGACCCTGTGAGGCAGCGGAGTGGAGTGGGAGGTGACGGATTACACGTACCTGGGAGTCACAGAGACAGTGACCCTGTGAGGCAGCGGAGTGGAGTGGGAGGTGAAGGATTACACGTACCTGGGAGTCACAGAGATAACTTACTGCTGCTGGGACCTGCCTGTACCGAGTTTGAAAAAAGTGCAAGAGCCATCACAGAAAATACTGTAAGTTCATTGGCTGATAAATTCGCTGTTATTATCGACTGTCAATTAATTGCTATAAGTTAGCAAATTTTTTTCAACTTCTGAAATAAGGGTTGAACAGAGAAGTAAGAGGGAGAAGTAACATTATGAGCCAATATAATAAATTACCCTCAGTAAGCCACAGTTGAATAAGTGATTGAAGCATATTGTTATTTCCTGGATGTTAACTTCATTCTAAGTAATTAATTAAGCATCTCGAGACAAAATGCATTTTAGGACATGTTTGTCAAGTGGAAAATGTGTTCTGTTACATTGGGACGTCATAGCCCCTGCTCGTGTCCTAGATGGGTCATGGAGCTCAGACAGGGACGAGAGACTCTATGGGACATTTGTGATGCTGAGATTAAGTGGAAAGCACACACACACAGCAGATCACCCTGCAGACATGACGGCCTGGAAGAAGGAAGGGTCTGGGGATTGGGCAATCGGAGAGAAACAGTCAGGGAATAAAAGCATATCCTTGTTCCCAGTTTGGAAGCTGATGAAGGTGTAGGCTACTCAAGGGATGGCAGTCAGAGTCATGTTCTGTGGCATCATAAGCAGCCTGACTATACAGGAGGGGAGGGAGAAGGAAAGTAGTGCAATAGTCACAGGGGAGTCAGGGAAGTGAAGAAGGTGTCAGCGTGCCTGTAATTCCAGGATTGTGGGGTTAAGAATGTCACTGTATCTGCAGAACATTTTCTGAGGGACAGTGAGCTGTCAAAGGTCATGTCCATGTTGGTAGGAATGACCTGGGTAGGAAGGGTGAAGTGGTGTGGGAGTCAGAATTTAGGGAGCTAATTGGATGGTTAGCAAGCCGGTCCGCAAATGTAGCAAGCCCTGGAATACTCCCAGTGCCGTGTCCAAGTGAGAACAGGACTCAGAGTTTTAGGTGGATGAGAGTGTGACTGGAACGATGGTGCAGCAGGAAGGGCTTCAGATTCCTGGGACATTGGGACTGGTTCTGGGGAAGGCAGCAACTGTACAAGTTGGATGGGCTAACGTGAAAGAGCCTGGACTGAAGTTCTTATGGGTTTTTTTTGGGAGGGATTGTAAATAACTTGGTGTGTGCTTAAGATCCAAAAAGAAATAGTAGAGGAGAGTACCAGGATTCTGAAAGTAATGGGAGATACAGTTGGTAATAATTTACAACAACACGATTAACAGTGGAAGACGGAGTGAGAAAGAAAGCCTTAATCTGAGGTATTCTGCATGGACCTGAATACTGGGAGTGTGCGGAGTTACAGACACAGTTTGGTGTGTGGAAATCTGATGTACTGATCGCCAAGAGCTGGCTCAAGGAATGGCAGGACGGGATGTTAAATATTGCTGGGGATAAAATATTCCAAAATGATAGAAGGGAAGAGAAAGGATTAAGGTAGAAGTATGGGTTTAGATTAGCGTTAGTTAAGGAGCCCAAGAGAAAGAGGATCGTACAAGGACAGAATGAATTTGGCTGGAGCTACAGAACAAAAAGTATACAATTACACTGTGAGGTACAGTCTGTCAGCCAGCAACCAAAGAAATGATGGAGAGAATAAATAAGCAGGCGCATTTGAGAGCGATGTCAGTATTACAGATTAGTTATAATGAAAAACTTAATTTATTCAGATATTGACTGGGTTACTGGTGGTGCAGCGTCCTGAGGGGCGAGTGTTCCTGGATTACATGGAGGAGAGCTCACTTCAGGCCAAGAGAGCATGTACTGTTGGACCTGGTCCTTGGGAAGAAATGGGGGAAGTGGATCCAGTGTCAGTAGGGGAACGTTTTGGGGGGCAGCGATCATTTTATTGTAACGTTCAGGATGATGATAGAGAATGATATGCAGTAATTGTGACTGAGAAACATTAGTTGACTGAGAGCAGCCTTCAATGGGGCAAGAATGAAACTGGGAACTTTTCAACGAGGCCAGTGAAATTGTAGCTTTAAACAGTGTAAATCAGCTCAGATGTAGCTGCGATTATGGAAATGGGATTGCAGTGTGACTGTGATTGGGAACTGGATAATTAAAGGTTTTCCCCATTTCTATAGGAAGGGTAAATAGGCCAACACAGTGAAGTAGCATTGTGTATAAAGGATGGAATCAGTATTATTGTGATGCTAATCAATTCACACACTGCTCCTCCCTGCCCTCACCCCTCATCCCTGCGTATTGATTCTATCAGATATTGGTAACCTTTGAAAACTTCAGAAAATAGCAGTATAGACAAGATCAATCTGTCCACTGTCTGCATTGGACAAGTGGTAATGTTGTTTTTTAAAGTCCTAGTTCTGTCTCTCTGGATACTATAGGACTTCAGCTGCAGATTCCGGCACCTTTTTAAAATGCTTTGAGAGTTTCTGCCTCTACTCCGCTTCCCTGTGTGCCTCCCAGATCCCGACCATAATCTGGGTGAAATAACAACTTTCCTCACCACTTTTCTGATATTTCAATAAATTATATTAAATATTCACCACTGGTAAAGCAGTTTATCAACAGAAAAACGATGTTATTTCCCTCTGTACCCATGTCCCTGATAATATGTGCACCCCAATCAAATCTCCTCTCGGCATCCTCCATTCCTATCTTTCCTCAGAACTGCACTTCCACTGTCACAGGGTGAAGAATCTCCTCTATACCCTCTCCAGTCCAATTCCATCCTTCCATGTGATGGGGTGACCAGAACTGTATACAGTCACCAGGATGTGACTGAACTAATTATTTATGCAGTGCCAGCATAAGCTTCCTGCTCTGAAATTCTGCCCTATGGCTGAGAGAGAAAATGGTGCCATTTGCGACATTAACGAGATTATTGGTGTTTCCAGCTACCTTCGTTTATCTGCCCACACTGACCATATTCTCATTTATTGTCGATTCCTCTCTATTGTTGATGTCCCCAATGCCTTGCCTTGCACTTCTCTGGGTTGTTTGCTCCTTTCACCTGGACCCCATAGTTTCTATTTTTAAACAGTCTGCTATCGGATTTCTCGTCAAATACAAAGAAGTTACATGCAGTTACAGGTTACTGCCTCAAACCGACACAGTCAGATTAATTACACACGATCTTCCTTGCACAAATCCAGACCGCCTGTCCTGGAGTTCCTGGGGCTTCCTCAGTGACCGTTTATCCACTGTCTCATAATTCCAGCCTCAACCTATTCAGTCAGTCCACATTAGAAAAAGTTGCGGTATTACCCGTTCTCCAGGCCTCCAGCACCATTCGTGCATCCAGTGAGGATTGGATAATGTAGGTAACTATAAGGCAGGGATTTTCCCCGGCTCCTTTTAACAGTCTGTGACGTTGTGTTACTCCTTTTTAAGGATTTGAATCTCCTTTGTAATTCTCTGCTCCAAGTTTCTTGCTCCCAATGTTTCACACTGCATCCCTACTTTGATTCAGACAAACAGAGGCCTAACCCATCTTATGATTTGGTCAAGTCTCATTTTAGTCAGGTTTTATGAAGGGTGTCTCTCCACAAGGTGAAGTACATTTTCTTATGATACCATCCCCAATCTACCCCATTAACTACCCTCCCTGCCCACGTGGTTATCTTCTCAACTGACACAAACATGATGATTTTCCCCTTCGTCATAACAACTGTCCACTGCCTGATATCCCAGAATGCACCAGCCTTCCTGTTCCAGGTGCCATTAGTAAAAAGTCATTACACTCTTAGATTGTCAATCCGAAACTGCCCGAGACATGGCGCAGAGACTGACCGTGTCCAAGATCCCGGACTGGAATCTGAGACTAGCCTTGACTCACTGTGCTAGGCACCGTGACTGACCGGGTCCAAGCTCCCGGACTGGGATCTGAGACTCCCCCTGACTCACTGTGCTAGGTACCGTGACTAACCGTGTCCAAGCTCCCGGACTGGGAACTGAGACTCCCCCTGACTCACTGTGCTCGGCACCGTAACTGACCATGTCCAAGCTCCCGGACTGGGATCTGAGACTCCCCCTGACTCACTGTGCTAGGTACCGTGACTAACCGTGTCCAAGCTACCGGACTGGGATCTGAGACTCCACCTGACTCACTGTGCTAGGCACAGTGACTGACCGTGTCCAATCTCCCAGACTGGGATCTGAAACTTCCCCTGACTCACTGTCCTGGGCACTGTGACTGACCATGTCCAAGCTCCCGGACTGGGATCTGAGACTCCCCCTGACTCACTGTGCTAGGCACCGAGACTGACCGTGTCCAAGCTCTGGACTGGGATCTGAGACTCCCCCTGACTCACTGTGCTAGGCTCCGTGACTGACCGTGTCCTAGCTACCGGACTGGGATCTGAGATTCCCGCTGACTCACTGTGGCAGGCACCGTGACTAACCGTGTCCAAGCTCCCGGACTGGGATCTGAGACTCCCCTTGACTCACTGTGCTAGGCACCGTGACTGACCGTTTCCGAGATCCCGGACTGGCATCTGAGACTCCACCTGACTCAGTGTGCTTGGCATCATGACTGACCGTATACAAGCTCCCGGACTGGGATCTGAAACTCCCCCTGACTCACTGTGCTAGGCACTGTGACTTACCCTGTCCAAGCTCCTGGACTTGGATCTGAGACTCCCCCTTGACTCACTGTGGTAGGCACCGTGACTGACCGTGTCCAAGCTCCCAGAGAGGGATCTGAGACTCGCCTTGACTCACTGTCCTGGGCACCGTGACTGACCGTGTCCAAGCTCCCGGACTGGGATCTGAAACTCCCCCTGACTCACTGTGCTAGGCACCGTGACTGACCGTGTCCAAGCTCCCGGACTGGGATCTGAAACTCCCCCTGACTCACTGTGCTAGGCACTGTGACTGACCCTGTCCAAGCTCCTGGACTTGGATCTGAGACTCCCCCTTGACTCACTGTGCTAGGCACCGTGACTGACCGTGTCCAAGCTGCCGGACAAGGATCTGAGTCTCCCCTTGACTCACTGTCCTGGGCACCGTGACTGACCGTGTCCGAGCTCCCGGTGGTGGTTACTGTACAGTGGGAGGTATGTCGGACAAGGAAGTTGCAGACTATGTTTTGTATAGAATATGATGCTGCTGCCGACGCCGATGGGCCATTGTACCTCATGGATGCATCGTCATTAGTTCCTTAACCTGTTTAAAGTCAGTAACATTCAGTACATATCATTGTGTGGAGGGTCTGTAAAATGTGAAGATAGCCCTTGTTCCCTATAAGGACTGTGTAGTGACCATTCTTACAGATACATGAAATGGAGAATTGTATCTGCTGCAGGCAGAAAGGTGACAATGTGGTCATTATAGGTTTCCCTCTTATTGATTCCCGCAAAACCTGCTGCAGAGCAGTCTCAGCATCCAGCATCAATGCTGAGCACTATGATTAGAATAGATTCCCTACAGTGTGAGATCATACCCTTCGGCCCAACCAGTCCGCACTAACCCTCCAGAGAGCAACCCACCTGGCCAATGCTCCTGAGCTGCACATATTTGGACTGTGGGAGGAAACCCACGCAGACACGGGGAGAATGTGTAAACTCCACACTGGCAGTTGCCCAAGGCTGGAATCGAACCTGGATCCCTGGTGCTGTAAGGCAGCAGTGCTAACCACTGACCACCATGCTGCCCTATATGCCAAGGACCTGCCCTCTTCTGCCTGGCTGTGTCCTTTCAGTGGTACAGAACCTACCAGGGAGGGTGGTGATGTTGCCTGGGACATAGTCCTGTTCACAGAATCCTGCTTTCCAGACAATATTGATTGTTGCTTGATTAGTCTGAGGGAAATATGCAGCAGGTCAATTTTACATTTTGTATAGTGAAGAGTTACTATCACTTTATTTCTTACATATTTTAAAATAAACCAAACGTCATTATTTTTCAGTTGAAAACAATTGAAGTGAACAATAATTGAAATACCAGAGCGCACACCTAAATATTACACAATTCAGTGTCTGTAGTAAACAGCTGATTCATGTTCAGATCAGTGAACACACCATCTTGCAGGCAGCAAAGCTATTGGAAATGGCTTTGAAGAAAAGCCTGAATTCAGACACGGTGTTACTGGCCCTCACCATGACCTCCAAAACACTGGCCATCTCCAAAATCTGTCCAGAGAGCTTCCAAACTGGAGCCGGGCAGATACTCACGCAATCCCTCACAATAGACTGGTTAGAGACATACCTGAACAACAGGGAGATGTGTGTGGGGCAGACTGGTCAATGGACTAGCACATGGCGCTGGTCCAGACGCAGTTCAATGTTTGTAACAATGACCTGTAACAGCCATGTCTTGGAAGTATATTTCTTCTGCTATATCCCTGAACTCTGTAATTCTAAACCTTGGACCCAATCCTGAATGGAGGTTTTATAAAGGTGATAGACTCCTGCAGCACATGGCAGCTTACATTGAATACATCATAAAACATATCCAGTGTATGTTAACCTCACGATGTCAGTATCCAAACAGAATTGTGCAGTTCCATTGTTGGTCAGCATCATCCCAGCCCAACTTCCTTGTGTGTGACTTGAGCTGGAAATCTCTGTGTAAATGTTTACAGCATTGTTCTAACCACTAACAGCAAAGTCTCTTTACTGAAGGTCCGACATTCTTTCATAATACCAGCTTTTAGATTGTCCAATAAGCATAAAATCCACCCATTTATTCTGTTCACTTTTATAACAACAATATGATGCAAACACTGCCCAACTCATTATAAGGAGCATTGAAATGATGAATATCATTCCCACACCCAAGACCACATTATTATTAAGTGCAATAACTTTGAAAATATGCAATTATTTTCCTTTGTATTAATGTTGTGAACTAATAGTCAACTCTCCTCTTCTCAGATGCTACCTGAACGGCTGTGCTTTTACAGAACCACATTTTTTTACTTTGATCTTCAGCATCTGCAGTGCTCACTTTCTCCCTCATGTTATTCACTCATAATAATTTTTGTGGTAACAATTTCACAATGTGTTTAAACATGTTAGTCAGATATGAGTACATTTTGAATTGCTTATGTCCATCTCAGAGCTCAGTGATGTTGGGTGTGAATGTCAATGTCTATGTGATGCTCGGTATGTAGGCCATGCCTCTGAGAGAACGACAGATTAACCCTTTTGCTGTTCACAACAAGCAAGTTACTGACTGAACCCAACCAGCCTGAGCTCACAAAATCCAAAGCACAGTGTCCAGCATTGGGCATGTTTGGACAATATTTTTCAGTTGAATATATTCATGGAATATGATTGGGCCAGTATTTATTGTCTATCCCTTGTTGCCCTTGAGAAGGTGGTGGTGAGCTGCCGCACTGAATGACTGCAGCCCATGTGTTGTAGTTAGACTTCCAATACCATTCGGGAGGGACCTTGAAACAGTGACACTGAAGGAACAGCAATATACTTCCCAATCAGGATGGTGGGTGGCTTGGATCGGAATGGGAACCTGATGGGGCTCCCATATGTCTGCTTCCCTTGTTTTTCTTGATGGTTGTGGTTCCAGAGGTACGTTGTAAAGAGCCTTGATAAATTTCTGCAGGGCAGCTTGTAGACGGCAGGTATTACTTCTACTGAATGTCAGTGGATAAGCAGTGGAGCTGCACTCACACAGGCAAATTGGGGGTGGGGGGGGGTTTGTATTTCACCACACACACATTCAACATGTGTCTTATAGATAGGGAACAGGCTTTCAGAAATCATGGGGTAAATTATTAGATTAGATTACTTACAGTGTGGAAACAGGCCCTTTGGCCCAACAAGTCCACACCGACCCTCTGAAGAGGAGCACACCCAGACCCGTTCCCCTACATTTACCCCTTCACCTAACACTACGGGCAATTTCACCTAACCTGCACATCTTTGGACTGTGTGAGGAAACCGGCGCACCTGGAGGAAACCCACAAAGACACCGGGAGAATGTGCAAGCTCCACACAGACAGTTGCCCGAGGCAGGGATCTAATCTGGGTTTCTGGCGTTGTAAGGCAGCAGTGCTAACCACTGTGCCACCGTAGTTATGCAGGATGCCTACCTCCTGCCATATTCTTGTAGCCGATTAATTTACATACGTCGAAAAGTGTAGCACTGGAAAAGCACAACAGATCAGGCAGCATCTGAGGTACAGGAGAATCGACGTTTTAGCGTAAGCCCTTCACATGAATGGGGAGTGAAATTATATGATAAGTCCAGTTCTGCTTAACAGTAATCCCCTGGATATTGCTAGGTGGATGTTCAGTGATGCCGATGGCATTGAACGTGAGAGGATATGGTTCAGTACTGTATTCTTAGAGGTAATTGTTGTCTGGCACGTGTGTAATGGAAGTGGTCCTTGTCACTGTTAAGCACACGCCTGCATATTTCCAGGTCCTTGTTGCATTTGGATAAAGATTGCTTCAGTATCTGAGTAAATCACGAATGATATTGAACATTGTCCAATCATTGCCAAGCATCCCCACTTGTGACTTTAATGTATAAGGAGACCCATTTATGATTGGTCCTAGGGCAGAGAGCACTTTTATAGTTCACTAATACTGTCCCTCTCTCTGGCGTTAGGAGGCTAGCTTCTAGTTCCAGAGGTGTCTCACAACATATCTGAAAAGAATAATGTTACAGTATCTTTCCCAATAAGCTGAGCGAGGACTTGGTTAGCTCAATCAATTGGACAGCTAGTTATTAATGCCAACAGTGTGTGTTCATTTCCCTCATGGACTGGTGTGACTAAAGGACTGTCCTTCTCAACCACTCCCTACTTGAAGCATGATGACGGTCCAGTTAAACTACTACCAGTTGTCTCTGTCTAAGGACAGCTGTCCTATCATACTGCAGAAGTGTGGTGCCTTACCTTTCCATTTTTGATCTACGGGCTTACTCAAACACCAACACAGGGGAACTGCTGCGGAGATGGCTGCTCTCCATCAACCCCATCCACCTTCCTTTGTACCAGGTATAACTCCAGCCAGTGCAGACGGTTCCTATTTGCTCCAGTTTTGCCGTTAATCCTGGATATGACACTTGGTCAAATGCAGTTATGATGATGTTAAAAGTGCAGTTACTGCCGCCTTACCTCTAGAATTCAGCTGTGTATTTTGTTGTTGTACATCGTTAAAACAAGGCTTCAATGAGCACAAGGGATGAGTGGCATTGGCAGAGCCCAAAGTGAATTTGAGTGAACAGGCTGGTGCTGAGGAAGTGCTGCTTGATCCCACTGTAGATGCCAATAACATTCCAACACTTTATTAGTGATAGGGATTATAGCAATGGGGCAGTCATTGATTGCCTGATGATTGGTCTATGTGTGTACAGGAAAACCCTGGATAGTTCCCCACATTGTCAGGTATATGCCAGTGCTCTATCCCAGCAGGAACAGCTTGAATGGAATGTTCTCAGGGCCTTTGCATTCCCCATTCGTCCAGCCACTTAGAGATAACACACAAAATGAATTAAATTAGCTGATGACTGCCACCTGAAGGAGACTACAATAGATCATGCCATCGATACCTCTGTCTGAACATTGCTGTGAATGTTTCAGCTTTAGATTTCTATTGTTGTGCTAAGCCCTTCCATCATTCAGGAACGTGGTATTTGTGGATGCTCCTGCGCCTTGATTGACCACACAATTCATGCTGACAGCATATGACAGGATTGTAGAGATTAGGTCTGATATGTTGGTTAGATGTGTCTGTCACGAGCTATTTATGCTATTTGGTGAGTAAGTGGTCCTGTTTGGAAACGTCACCTCATTGTGAGCCCTCCTGTATTCTCCATTGAACGAGGGCTGATCTCCTGGCCTGATTGTCAGTGTAAAGTGGACCATATGCCAGGCAGTGAGAGTGAAAATTGTGTTGGAGTACTATTCTGCTGCTGTTGGTAATGACTAAAACCACCTCACACAGGCCAGTTCTGAGTCCTAGATCTCTTCAAAACCTGTCCCATTTAGCATGGTGATAGTATCTCTCACATATGTGCTCATGCGTACACACACACACACACACACACACACACACACACACACACACACACACACACACACACACACACACACACACACACACACACACACACACACACACACGTAAAAGTGGGTCTTTGTCTCCAGAAAGACTGTGTGCGGTGTCACCATTCCCAATATGGTCATCCAACAATGTGTCTGCTGCCAGTAGGTTTCTCACTCTCAGTTGCCTCCCCACTCCCCCGATCCAGTGCGGAATAGTCTCGCAGCTATATCCTTTTTTGACCCGACCATCTTTAACAGCACTGCTGCTGCAGAACCCGACTTGGTGGTGGTTCTGAAAGGCCCACCCAGTATACATTCTCCAGCTCTGTCACTGTCTCAGGGCCTCCTGCAAGTGCTTGTCAATGTGGAGGGACACTGATTCATCAGCTGAGGGATGGGATTCAGCAGGAGGTTTCCGTGTCAGTGTTTGATCTGACACCGTGAGGCTGAGGGAGGGGAGTCAGCAGGAGGTTTCTGTGTCAGTGTTTGATCTGACACCGTGAGGCTGAGGGAGGGGAGTCAGCAGGAGGTTTCTGTGTCAGTGTTTGATCTGACATCGTGAGGCTGAGGGAGGGAGTCAGCAGGAGGGTTCCGTGTCAGTGTTTGATCTGACACCGTTTGGTTTTGTTATGTCACATTGTTGCTTGAGCATCCTGTAGGACACCTCTACCAAGTCTTGCCCTAGACCTCAGATGTTAGAAAGGAGGGGTTTCCAGGGTCTGCAGAGTTTTTTTGTTTTTGTCACTGTCAATTGAAAGGCCTCTTCTGTCTGTGTGACACTCTATGAATCTTGTCATTGGACACTCCAAGTCTCACTCCTCGGGTTCTTCCCAGTGCCTTGTTTATTCCACAGATTTCTGCAATATTTTCTCTATTAAATCATTGCACAATTCCGTTTTTAAACTATCTACATTTTTCTCTGCATCTTTTCCGTCATCTCCACCATCTGCTGTATTCATCTGTATCTTAGTAACCCTCCGTATCTCCACCAACTTTATCTCGTACTCCAGCCCCATCTATCATTGTAAATTCTGCCAGCCCCCACACCCCTCCCAATCTCTGAAATCTCCAGCAGCTACACCTCTCCCCATATCCTGAGAATGAATTTACAAATATCTCACGAACTTTCTAGCATGCATAGGCCATGCTATCCCTTAGGAGAAAGTGAGGACTGCAGATGCTGGAGATCAGAGCTGAAAATGTCTTGCTGGAAAAATGTTGCAGGTCAGGCAGCATCCAAGGAGCAGGAGAACCGACATTTCGGCCATGAGCCCTTCTAAGTGGGAGGAGGGTTCCTTGGCAGAAGATGAGGTGCTCTTACTCCAGCCGTCGTGTTGCTATGGTCTGTCGATGGAGGCGTCCAAGGACTTGCATGTCATTGGTGGATTGGGAGGGGGAGTTGAAATGTTGAGCCACAGGGTGGCTGGGTTGGTTGGTCTGGGTTTCCCAGAGGTGTTCTCTGAAACGTTCCGCAAGTAGATGTCCTGTCTCCCCAATATAGAGGACCACATAGAGAAGGGCCCATGCCCGAAATGTCGATTCTCCTGCTCCTTGGATGCTGCCTGACCTGCTGTGCTTTTGAAGCAACACATCTTCAGCCACGCTACCTCTTGACTACCTCCAGCCTTGCTTTCCTATCTCTGTAACATCTCCAGCCTTGCTTCGCTCTCTCTGTAACACCTACAGCCTTGATTTCCTAACACTGTAACATCTCAAACCTTGCTTTTCTGTCTCTGTAACATGTCCAACCTTGCTTTCCTTTCTCATAAACATTTCCAGCCTTGATTTCCTGTCTCTGTAACATATCCAGCCTTGCTTTCCTATCTCTGTAACATGTCCAGCCTTGGTTTCCTCTCTCTGTAACATATCCAGCCTTGCTTTCCTGTCTCCATAACATCACCAGCCTTGCTTTCCTGTCTCTGTACCATGTCCAGCCTTGCTTTCCTATCTCTGTAACATATCCAGCCTTGTTTTCCTGTCACTGTAACATCACCAGCCTTGCTTTCCTGTCTCTGTACCATGTCCAGCCTTGCTGTCCTATCACTGTAACATCTCCAGCCTTACTTTCCTATCTGTGGGACATCTTCAGCCTTGTTTTCTGATCTCTAACATCTCCAGCCTTCCTTTCTTGTCTCTGAAACACGTCCAGCCTTGCTTTCTTCTCTCTGTAAAATCACCAGCGTTGCTTTTTCTATACATCTCAGTGAATTGGTTTTGCATCTGCTTCTGTTTTTTTTGTCGTTCTGTGGGCAGCACGGAGGCATATGTTCAATTCTCACTTCCAGCGACTGTCTGTGTGGAGTTTGCCCATTCCTCCCATGTCTGCGTGGGTAACCTCCGGTTTCCTCCTACCATCCAAAGATTAGGTGAATTGGCCATGTTTATTTGCACGGAGTGTTAAATGAAGGGGTAAATGTCGAAGAATGGGTCTGTGTGGACTTGTTGGGCCAAAGGGCCTGTTTCCACGCTGTAAGCTGAAATGTGCTTTAAAAAGTAGTGCATCTGTCACCTTTTTGATTCGAACCTCGACCCACAAAGCCTCATTTGAAGACCCTTCCACGATATTGTCCATCCTTTCAGCAGTAACTGATTTGTTAATTAATAATGCAACACCATATCCTCTTTAACAACCTGCCCTGTCCTGCCTATAGTTCCAGTCCAACAGAGTATTGAGTTGTTAGCACTGACCTCCCTCAAATGCACCACTGTGATGGCAAAAATTTCACACTTCCAGATGTCAACTCATTCCTTATCACATCTGTCAGCCTGCCTGATAATACTCCTTGCATTAACGTAAGCTGGAATATAATAACTGGAATATCCTGCACCTCCGAGTTCTTCAGTCATTTTCTGTTTGTTATCAAGCTGTTCAAACCATGAACCACAACTCTAAATCTGGCACTGAATGAATATCTGTGGAATTGTAATTTCATTTTTAAAAAATGTATTCATCAAGTGCAGCTTTCCGGAACTGAGCAGTCAGCTCCATATACAATGAGTGTCTGATGGTTAATTGCCCACTCAGTGCGCAGAGGGGACAGCCCTCAGTCATGGAGAAAAGTGAGGACTGCAGTTGATGGAATCAGAGTCAAAAAGTGTGGCGCTGGCAAAGCACAGCAGGTCAGGCAGCATCCGAGGGGCAGGAGAGTCAATAGTTCGGTCATAATATCTTCATCAGGAAACCAATGGTGCATTCCTTTATTTTTTCATTCCATGATTCACAGAATGTTGTGAACTGTACTTACTCAGGAAGGCAGGACTGTGTATTGCACTGAAATGGAAAGCAGTCAATCAGTTGGTTGGACAGTGTGTAGAAAAGTTTGAAGGGAAGTGTAGACTGATTGAATGATTTACAAACATACGAATAGATAAACCCCCTAGGCCAGATGGGGTTATCCGAGGTTACTCCAGGAAGTGACGGGTGAGATTGGTGTGCCTTTGGCCATGGTCTTTGCATCCTCACTGTCCACTGGAGCAGTGCCAGCCCGATGATTGGAGGGTGACAAATGTTATTCCCTTGTTCAGGAAAGGGAATAGACATAACTCTGGGAATGACCTAACAGTCAGTCTTACATCAGTGGTAGGCAAAGTATTGCAGACGTTTCTGAGAGACCGTATTCACAAATTGCTTACAAAACGATAGTTTGATTAGAGATAGTCAGTAGTCAGTCATGGCTTTGTGAAGAGCAGGTCATCCTTCAGAAACCAATCGAATATCCTTTGAAGATGTAAAAAGAACAC
>NW_026868839.1:545871-625245 GCF_020745735.1 Hemiscyllium ocellatum
GATGTTTTTTTAAATCCTACATCAGTGTCAGTGCATTGTGAATGAATCGTTTTCCTGTTTCACACGAAAGAAATGGAGCCCGCTAAGTGAGGGAAAGGAATTATTGTAATCAAACCTGAGAATGTTGTTGAGGTATGTTGGGGCATTGTGGACAGATTTTCTTTCCTTTATATGAAGTAATCTCCATCCCCCACAGAGAGTGAAGAGGAGTTCTACCAGATTAATCCCTGATGATGGACACCATGAGGAGTGATTGAAGGTTGATCTCCAGCGCTGTGAGAGAATAAGAGCGTTGAATCCTGAGCGTGATGGACAATCACTCCTTATATTCTAAACAGACAATGGAAGGTGATAAATTAAATGAGTGCTATTTCACTCAGGATGCATGATTCGGATTTTAAGTGCCTGGCGGACGTTACGCCCACCCACCCCAACCCCTAATCCCCATTGAGGAGTGAGATGGAGAGGTCAAAGTTTTGAATAAACTCTCCCCACATTAATACAGTGCAGTTGGTGTGTGATCCTGCACTGAATGTCTTTTTATCCACAATCCCGACAACAACCACAATACCTTCATTCTAAAGCCTTAATTATCACAACAGCTTCTGACCTTCATGAATGACATGAATATATCTTCTCAGAGATGCAAGGTACTTCCTTAAGGTTTAGACCAAAAGACTATAAGATGTTGGAGCATAAATTAGGACAGTTACCCATCGGGTCTGCTCCGTCATTCAATCATCGCTGATAGGTTTCTCAAACCCATTCTCCGACCTTCTCCCCATAACCCTTCATCCCCTAGATAATCAAAAACTATCTATCTCCCTCTCAAATATACTCAATGACCTGCCCCCACAGCTTTCTGGCAATAAATTTCAAAGATTCACCCTTCTATGGTTAAATTACCGTCTCCTTATCACTGTCCTAAAAGGTGTTCCCTTTCATGTAAGGCTGTGCCCTGGGATTCTAATCCAATGGAAACATCTTTTCAGCATCGACTCTCTCCAGGTCGTTCAGTATCCTGTCTATATCAATTATATTCTCTCTCATCCTTTCAAACTTTATCAAGTATAGACCCAGAGTACTCAAACATTCCTCATGCAAAAAGCTTTTCATTACTATGACCATTCTCGTGAAAATCTTCTGAACACGCTCCAGGACCAATACATCCTTCCTGAGAGATGGAGCTCAAAAATGAGCACAATACTCCAAATGTGGTCTGACCAGAGCCGTATAGAGTCAGTTCTTATATTCAATTATTTTCGGAGTAAATGCTCCCAATCATAATTGCAATTGCCCTCCTAACTACTGCCTCAACCTGCAAGCTGACTTTGAGAGAATCCTGCACTAGAACTCCCAATTCCCTTTGCCCTTCAGATTTCTGAATTTTCTCACCATTTAGAAAATAGACCATGCCTCTATTCTTCATGCCAAAATGCATGACCTCACACTTTCCACCGTTGGAATGCATCTGACGATCTCTTTACCTGTCCAAATCCTCTTTCAGCCTCTCCGCTTCCTCAATACGACCTGACCATCTCCCTATCTTTGTATTGTCTGCAAACCTAACCAGAGTGCCCGCAATTCCCTCATCTGGATTTTTAAAGTAACAAGTAAAAATTTATGATTGCAACACTGAGCATTCTGGATCACTGCTTGTCGCCGGCTGCCATCCTGAGAGGTTCTCTTTTATCCCCACTCTCTGCTTTCTGCCAGAGAGATAGGCTTATATCCATGCCACTGCCTTGCCTCTAACACCACGGACCCTTATCATACTCAGCAATCTCCTGTGTGACACCCTGGTCAAATGCCTTCTTGAATTCCAGGTGGATACCATCCATTGGCTGTGCTTGGTCGAGCCTGCTCATTTCCCCTTCAGAGAATTCCAATGGATTTGTCAGGCATTAACTTCACTTGATGGAACCATGCTGACTTTGCCCTATTTTACCAAACACTTTCAAGTATTCAGAAATCTCATCCTTCACAATGGATTCCAGGATCTTACCCATGACAGAGGTTAAACTATTCATGGTGGGTTTTTTTTTGTCTTTTTCGTTACTCCCTTGATAAAAATGGGTGTCACGTCAGTGGGTTTCCAGTGCTCTGGATCGTTCCTTACTCTAGTGATTCCTGAAAGATAATCACAATTGCCTCCACTCCCTCTTCAGCTAACATCCTTATAATACTGGGATGTAGTCCATCTGGTCAAGGTTATTTACCCACCTTTGGACCATTACATTTTTCTCTAGCATATTCTCCATGGTGGGGGCCATCATACTCAGCTCTGGTCCCTCAGTCTCTTGAATGTTTAAGGTATTACTCGTGCCTTCCACCATGAAAGCTGATGCAAAGTAATTATTCAGACCCTTGGCCATTTTCTCGTTCTCCACTGCTATCTCTCCAGTATCATTTTCCAACAGTCCAATGTTCACTTCTGCCGCTCTTTTATACTTTATATATTGAAAGAAACTGTTACAGTCTTCCTTTATATTACTGGCTAGCTTACCCCCATATTTAATAATCTCCCTCCTTATTTGATTTTGTTTGCCCTCTGTTTTGTCTTTGTAAGCTTTCCAATCCTCAGGTTTCCCACTGCACTTTGCAACATTATATCAGTTCTCATTTGCTTTTATGCTATACCCGACTTCCCTAGTCAGCGATGGTTGTCCCATCTTCTCTATACAAGCCTCTTTATCCTTAGGATAAATCTCTACTGTAGCCTGAATTACTCCAAAAATCTCTTGCCATTGCTGTTATACTATCTTTTGTGCCGGGCCCGTCTCCCAGTCAATTCTACCCAGCTCCTCACTCATGTCTGTGTAATTGCCTTTATTCAGCTGCAATACCATTACTTCTGATACTATCTTCTCCACCTGAAATTGCAGAGTAAATTCAATCATATTATGATCACTGTCACCTCAAGATCCCCTCATCTAGTCTGCCTGTACAAGCTGCTCCAAAACGCCATCTTGTAGACATTCCACAAATTCCTTTTCCTGCCAACCACTGTCAATCTGAATTCCCAGTCCATCTGTGTAATAAAATCCCATGTGATCACTGTAACTTTGCCTTTCCTGCAGATCTTTCTAGTTCCTGGTGTATCTTACACCCAAGCTCCCTGTATATAACTCAAACTGCATTTTTCCACTTTTTTGATTACTCAATTCTACCGACACAGATTCTACACCATCTGACCTTATTACATTTCTTATTATTGATCATTGATTCGAATCCATTCTTAATGCTTAGACAACTCTATCTCTGTGGCCATCTGTCTATCTTTTCTACAGGATGAATATCCTTGAATATTCAGCTCCCAATGCTGATCCTCTTGCAGCAATGTCACTGTAATGCCCACTATGCCGTACCTGCCAATTTATGGATGAGTCACAAGCTAATTTACCTTATTCCTTATACT
The DNA here is from genome assembly GCF_020745735.1 of Hemiscyllium ocellatum. Classification (NCBI taxonomy): domain Eukaryota; kingdom Metazoa; phylum Chordata; class Chondrichthyes; order Orectolobiformes; family Hemiscylliidae; genus Hemiscyllium; species Hemiscyllium ocellatum. The sequence goes on from NW_026868839.1 coordinate 549,290, forward strand.
ACATGCATTCCGATATAATAGTTCAGTCCTATATTACCCGTCGCTCTTCGCATTGTCATTTGTTTGTCCAGCTGTTGGTACCTACACGGACCCTGACCACTGGATCATTCCCCTCCCGCTCTAAGCTCTGCAACCCAGATGATATATTCCAAACCCGAGCACAATGTAGGCAACACAACCTACAGAACTCTTAATCCCGATCACGGAGAACAGTATCTATGCTTTTAACTATACTATCCCCAATTATCCATCATTGGGCAGCATGGTGACACAGCAATGCTGCCTCACAGTGCTAGGAACTTGGGTTCATTTTCAATCTCTGGACCCTGTTTGTGTGGACTTTGTACATTCTTCCGGTGTCTGCATTGGGAGCGTTAACTCTTTTCTCTCTCCACAGTACGTCTCTGTGTTTGCTTCAGATTTCTACCATCCACAGTATTTTTGCTTTTGTTCGATGGAGAAATGCAGCAAATGTGACAGGTTTTTGTAAAAGCAGCCGTGGTTTGCGGGTTCCTCTGGATGTTCAGGAATTTTGCCCTGCCACTTGCCTGAGTGCAGTGTCCCAGGATGCCCATTCCATCTCTCTCAGTTCCCTCGGTCCATCGGCACTACATGCAGCCTTTCCTTGTGCCACCCCGGGGCTCCCCGCACCCCATTGCCTGGCGCGGAATACACCCTTCGCAGGACTGTGCACACAACGACAATGGGAACTTTCTGACCCGCTGGGGAATCTGGGTAAAGACCCTGCCATTGAAAGGAACAGAATAACTAGAATCCAATTGAATAGCAAAGCTGAGTAAACAGGCTGAATTACTTCCATCTGCTCTGACATTTTCTAATCTTCTGTTTATCCTCGTCCATCTGCAAATAGATGGCCCATATGTATGCCTTGTCAAACAGGTTTGGTGGCGGGGATAGATATCAGATCCGGTGGTCATTGGACTGATTCAGTGGTCTCACTTTCCTGACGTCACACTTAAGTTTTTATTATCAAGTCTATCCAGATTAAAAAAAAAGGTCTTGCTGGAGTTGTGCTGAAAGGATATTTGAATTTTGGAGACATTAGAATATGTCACGTGCGAGTGAGGTTAGGAATTGTAAGGTAGCACAGTTAAATACATGATCAAGAACTGGTCAGAGAGGCAGCACTTCCGATATGTGTATCATTGGGATTCCCGAGTCGGGAGGATATACACAAAAAGGACGGGATGCACATGAGCTGATAACAATCTCCGATATGTGGATCATTGGGAATCCCGCGTTGATAGGATATAAAGAAGATGGACGGGATGGTCTTGAACTGGCAGCAATCCGTCTCCTGGCGGACAGGTTTGATATTGTCCTTTACGAGGGTTTAAACTAGCGTGTGGCAGTGGTGGGGAAGGGGTGTGGTGGAGGGGTGTGTCGAACCACAGCAATAGGTCCACAGGTACAGTAAATAAGGAGGAGTTGGAGACTAATCCTAGTACAGCTCAGACCAACAACAAAAGAAAACAGACAGAGGGTACTGAGTACAATGGCCTGGCAGTCTGAAGTGTGCTGATTTTAATATAAGGAATCTGTTTTTTTGAACAGATATTTTGATATCGCTGCATGTCAGAAAATAGGAAGAGATAATGGTTAATTGTCCACTGTGTCCTTCACTGGACCAGCTTGTCTCTCCAGGCACCAAAACTTGTTACTGTGGGTCAGACAACTTCAGAATTAATACAACACAGAAGGAGGCCATTCAGCCCACCATGTGTCCATGAGCTCTCCAAATTGACAGCTTGAAAATAGAGGGAATGATTGGAGCTAGACTGAGAGGGAGAGAAATAAACAGAGAGAAAGACAATGAAGTGAGATAAACAGAGTGAAAAAAGGAGCTATAGAATGAGAGCAAGGGATGTCTGAAGTCAGATCAGGAGATAGCATGAGGAGAAATGCACAGAAACTTTTCTTAGAATCCCTCACAGACTGTCAGCCCTTTGTCTGGTGCCATACCCTGTGGGCACCATGCTGATACTGGCTGTCATCCCAGATCATTTATCGCCAATAACATCCCAGAGCTGAGTTTCTGACTGCTTAACACAATCCAATAGACCAATGGATTTGTTCCAGGGAGAAGGTGGATTAATTTAAATATTCTGGGCCAACAGGAACTTGTAGCCCCTCTAGACACTGCATGAGAGGCAGGGTGGAATCTCAGTGAAGGGAATCACTGGCAGAGGGGAAATCAGGATCTCAGCTGTGAGTCAAATAACGATTGATAAAGTTTGCACACCACTTCCATGCTTTTGTAATTCATATTAAAACTTATATAGCTCCACATAGTAAGTTTATTTAACAATATTGTCTTTTTGTAACTTTCATGTTTTGGTATGTACAGAAAAGCATTTTTATCCTTTCATTTTGTGTTGAATAAATACATTTTATTACTGAGGAAAAAAGGCCTTGCTCCGATGGGACAGTCGTCATCTGAACCGTGCTGGGACCAGAATCCGAGTGAATCCTAACCAGGGCTGTAGACAGAGCTTTCAACTGATTAGGTGTGTGTGTGTGTGTGTGTGTGTGTGTGTGTGTGTGTGTGTGTGTGTGTGTGTGTGTGTGTGTGTGTGTGTGTGTGTGTGTGTGTGTGTGTGTGTTGGGGTGCAGTTATAGAGTTTAATTAGAAAAGCCGAATTAAACGAGGACGTAAGAGTACAGAACTCAGGAGAGGTTATTAAAATCTTCAGCACAGACACAAATAGGATAAAGCATCTGGAAATGTTTAACATATCAAACTTCAAGCGCACTGCATAAATGAATGACAACGAAAAGAGGGATGGTTAATGCAGGACTGAAGGGGTTACAAATGGATGCATGCTGTATAAGGAATGAGGTAAATGAGCTTGTGGCATGAAGTAAATCGGCAGGTATGAAGCTATGAGCATCACAGAAATGTGGCTGCGAGATGATCTGAATTCTTAAGGATATTTACCATATTGAAAAGAGAGGCAGATGGGCAGAGGGAGTGGATTTGCATTATTAGTAAGAAATGAAATTAAAACAATAGTAAGAAAGGAAGTAAGGTGAGATGGTGTAGAATCTGCGTGGGTGGAATTGAGGAATCAGAAAGGTAAGACAATCACTGTTGGAGCCTTGTACAAGCCTCCAAAGAGTAGTCAGGAGCTGGGGCACAAGACACACTAGGAGATAGAAAAGGCAAAGTACAGTAATCATAGGTGATTTCAGTATGCAGGGGAACTGGGAACATTAGATTGGTAGTGGTTCGCATGAAAAGGAATTTTAGGAATGTTTATAAGATGGCTTTTGGAGCAAATTCTGGTGGAGCCCACTCGGGAACAGATGGTACTGGATTTCATGACACAGGATTCGTAATGGAGATTAGGGTGAAGGTAAAGTTCGGTAGCAATGATCAAAACATGGTTGAATTTATTCTGCAATTTGAAAGAGAGAAGATAGAATCAGAGGTAACAGTATTTCAGCTGAAAAAAGGCATCTGTAGAGGCATAAGGGAGAAGCTGGGTAGAATTGACTGGGAGAGGAGTCAAGCATGAAAGACAGAGGAACAGCAATGGCAGCAGATTCCAAGATTAATTCAGGAGACCCAGCAAGGATTCTTGCCGAGGAATAGAGGCATGGTACAGGGAGGATGAGGCAGCTGGGGCTGACGACGGAAGTCAGGGATTGCATACAAGCAAAAGAGCAAGCGTATAATGTGGTGAGGGGCAGTGGGGAACTAGAGAATTGGGAAACTTACAAAGACTAACAGAGGGCAAAAAAAGGACAGAGAAGATTAGATATGGAGATAAGCTAACCAGTAATACAAAGGAGACTGTAAGAGGTTCTTTAATATATAAAGTGCAAAAGAGAGGCAAAAGTGAATATGGACCACTGGAAAATGATGCTGGAGAGACAGTAGTGGAAAACAAAGAAATGTATGAGGAACTTTGCATCAATGTTCATGGTGGAAGACAAGAGTAATTTCCCAAAAATTGAAGAGAGTGAGAGGGCAGAGCTGAGTATGGTGTTCATAACCAAGGAGAACATGCTAGAAAACTGAATGACCTGAATTTGGATAAACCACCTGAACCATATGGACTACACGCCAGCAGTGTAAGGGAGATAGCTGAAGAGGTAGTGAAAGTGAAAGTAGTAATCTTTCAGGAATGACGAAAATCAGGAAAAGCTGGAAAATTGCTAACATGACACTCCATTTAATAAGGGAGTTAGGCAGAAGACGGAAAATTATAGACTGATTAACCTAACCTTGTTTGTGGGTAACATCCTGGAATCCATCGTGAAGGATGGGATTTCTGAATACTTGGATTTAGCAAAATAATGCAAAGTCAACATTGTTTCATCAATGGGAGGTCATGCCTGACAAACCTGCTGGAATACTTTGAGGGAGTAACGAGCGGATTTGACCAAAGAGAACCAATGGATGTTATCCACGTGCTTCTCTAAGTTCCTTTGATAAGGTGCTAGGCAGGAGGCTATTGAGAAAGATTAGGGCCCCTGGTGTTACAGGCAAAGTGCTAGCTTGGATAGATGCATGGCTGTCTGACAGAAAGCAGAGAGTGGGGATAAAAGTGTCCTTCTCAGGATGGCACCCAGTGACAAGTGGTATTCCTCAAGACTCAGTGTTGGAATCACAAAATTCGCTTTGTGTATTAATGGTCTACATGAAGGCACTGAGAGAATTCTGGTTAAGTTTTCAAACAGTGCAAAGATGGAATAGAGGGATAGGTAGCATCGAAGAGGTGGTTCGGCTGCAGGAGGGTGCAGTAGCACCCTCTAGCACCCCTCTGATGCTCGCCTTCCAGACCACCAACCTAAGGATACAACGCATCATCTTCCGCCATTTCTGCCACCGACAGTCAGACCACACCACCGGATATATACTTCTCTCCCCACCCCTATCAGCATTCTGCAGAGACCATTCCCTTCACCACTCCCTCGTTAGGTTCTCGTGTCCCCCCTCCCACACCCCAACAAGCCACCACCCACTCCCGGCACCTTCCCTTGCCATTGCAAGAAGTATGAAACCTGTGCCAACAACTTCCTCCTCACCTCAATCCAAGGCCCCAAAAGATCCTTCCACATCAGGCAGAGAAGATCCTGTGCATCCAAACACGTCATCTACTCTGTCCATTGCTCCTGGTCTCCTCTACACTGGGGAGACAGGACGTCAACTTGCAGAACGGTTCAACGAACACTCTCTGCCACACATTCAACAACCCCACTTCCCTGTGGCTGAATACCTCACCTCCCCCTACCACTCTTCCAAGGACATGCAAGTTCTTGGCTTCCTCCAATGCCACATTCTAGCCACAATTCGTCTGGAGGAAGAGCGCGTCGTCGTCCACCTTGGAACCCTTCAATCACATGGTATCCAGTGCAATGTCACCAGTTTCCTCATCTCCCCTCCCTCCACCGCCTGTTGAACTGTCCTACCCGTCTATCTTCCTCCCCATCTATCCACTCCACCTTCCACTCTCAACACTCACCTCCATTTAGCCATCGCCTTCCAAGCTACCTTCCTCCATCGCCCTCCCACTCATCTCTCAACCCCTTTCCGCCCATCCACTTCATTCCTGATAAAGGCTTTATGACTGAAATGTCGAATACCCTGTTCCTCAGGGTCTGCCTGACTGGCTGTGCTTTTCTAGCACCACAGTTTTTGACTCTGATCTCCAGCATCTGCGGTCTTCACTTTCTCCTGCTGAAGGATTTGCACAGGTTAGGGGCGTGAGCAAAGAATAAGCAGGTGGATTATAACATGGGCAAGTGTGAGATCATGCAGTTTGCCAGGAAAAATAAAGGCATGGACTATTTTCTAAATAACAAGTTCAGAAGACTTGGTTTTGGTGGTAGGGGGCTGGAGGGGGCTGGGGAGGCATAGCTAGTCCAAGGATCTTGAAAGATAAACCTGCAGGTCGTCAACAGTCGGGAAGGCAAATAAAATGATTCCATTTATTTGAAGAGGGCTTGAATATAAATGCAGGGATGTACTTCTGAGGCTCTATAAGATTTTGGTCAGGCTACAGTTAGATTATTGTTGTCAGTTTTGGGTCCCATATCTCAGGAAGGATGTACTGGCCCTGGAGCATTTTCCGATAAATTCACGGAAGTGGTCCCAGGAATGAAAAGCTTAATATATGAAGAACTTCTGAGGGCTCTGGGTCTATATTTCATAGAGTTCAGAAGGATGTTAGGAGGTCTAATTGAAACATACAGAACATTGAATGACTTGAACAGAGTGGATTTTGGGAAGATTTTCCAATGGAGGGGAGGTTAGGACCCAGGGGACGGAGTAACGAGAAGACCTTTTCAAATACAGATAAAGATGAACCTCTTCAGCCAGAGAGTGGTGAATCTAGGGAATTCACTGCTGCAGAAGGCTGTCGAGGCCAGATAATTGAGTATATTTAAGAGTAAGACAGATAGGTTCTTGATTATGAAGGGGATGAAGGGTTACAGATAGAAATCGGAAGAATGGGGTTGAGAAGCTTAACAGCCATCATTGAATGGTGGAGCAGGCTCAATGGGCTGAATGGTCAAATTTCTGCTCCAATGTCTTCTGCTCCAGTGTATCGGCTCTCCTGACTCCTCATTGGAGATATATTCTGGAATTTGATTTTCTTATGATTTATAAAGAGTAACATCCCAATACTGATGACTGGGAAATATCATGTTCCCTCCCTCCAGTCTCTGCAACCATGTCCCCAATAACATAATCACACTGAACTTGAAAACCAGTGCATGGTACTTAATCACAGTTGATTGACATCGACAACATTAACAGCACGACCCTCACCTGCCCTCTCTGATCCTCGACTAACTATCTGAATTGTGTGTCACATCATATTCTCTGTTAACATATATATGCCATTTGTCTGTTATAACTCATGTTGTCAAAGGGACATTTGCCTGTCAGATTATGGACTAGAAAAGTTCTCCTCATATTTTACTGACATTATAATCACTGATCAGTAGTTACAGACATTATGTTTCCATGTATAAACGGAGAAACTTGTTTATGTTCTGAAAATCATTTAACGTTATCCCCATATCCAAGATAGATTGAATGAGTACACGCAATCAATCTACCATCTCCAATATTCCTTCCCTCACCCACCCCCACATATCCCAAGCTAAATGAGTAAATTTTAAACGTTCATTTAAATTTTAATAAAATCAATATTGAACTCAAAGAGGTTAAATTGAGCTATTTGTTCAGTGACTGTGATTAATGCCAATCTCCATGGATCCTAATTATCCCAGTGGAAAGTTTCCATCGTTGAAATATAAATGGACTCTATTCAATGTGCTATCCCATAATGTGAGTAGGAGCACCACTTACAGCACTAACAAGGAACAGCAGCTCGAGAGAGGTGGGGAGGAGAGATCAGAATCTGAGAACATTAGACAGGAACGTTACAATAATCGTTCATTATCTGAGGACCATGGATTGGAATGTTCCAACAATGGATCAGAATATGAGAAGAATACACTGAAATGTTCCAACAATGGACATGAGTTTATCCGGGTGGGGGGGGGGGGTCTTTACTGGCTTTCTCAGTCTTGGATATCATTAGCATATCGGATCCAGGATATCCTTTGGATTATTCAAGGTGGTTACTATCCCATCCTCGTGATAGTTGGTGTTCCTGGTAAGTCATTATATTTGTCTACTAAACTGGATTGAACAGAATTTCGGCTCATGATATGTACATTTTGGAAAGTGCAAGTCAATATCTTCAGTTCCAAACAAAAATTCATTTCCTTATATATTATGACTATCAAACTACGATTTATAAATTACTCACTGATATGCGAGAAGGAACCAGACTCTTCTCAAACTCCATAATCCATTTAGTCCTTCACAGATTTACATCTCCATGTCCTCTACACTCACCAGTCCTGTCCAATACCACCATCATGATATCCCAGTCTCGTCCTCATTCTCAGTGCAATATCTGAATAAACCGTTTCTGCCTTTGTTCAATCCGGATGCAATATTTTCACGTTCCTTGTAATTTCACATGTCCGTCACTAAATAATTTATATTGAGAATGTTTAACTCGTTCTCTGCTCATAGGGGAAGACAGTTTATGGTGGTCAAGTCATTGACTCATATTTGGAGCCACAGAATAATGGTCTGTTGATATCTCATGAAGGAAATTGGGGAGTTTAAAAGTAACCATTATCATTTATTATAAAAACCAATTTGCTTGCCTCAAGACCTTTAGGGAAGTCAAAGTGTCGTGATTCTCTCCTCAGGTTTCCGTGTGACTTCTGAGATGAACACATGGGTGTATTGTACCTTTGAGAGAATTAAAAACCAATAATAACTACTTGGCAGCACCAAGAGTTCTGAGAAATAGATATAATGTAACACTTGGTCGAACAACCCGATTAGCTCATTGTCTCGAAACAAATTCAGCAAAACATTTTAAATTTTACCCCAAAATACCCACCTCCAACCAAGTTTCAATTTATTGTATTGACAATCTTAACAGCCAATGATACAATGCAATGGTTTGGCGGAACAAGACCATGGAAAATTGAAAGATTGAGAGGAGAACTGCCAAGCTACCAGCATCCAAAGACTGCCTGAAAAATAGCTCTCCTATAGGTACCTTTATTGATTAGTAACTGGTGAAGCAGAGTCCCCAAGAAGAAAAGAAGACAGGAATATGGAGAAGAACTGAAAACTTCCTGGTTTTGAGATAAGTTTTGTTTTGTCAATCTTATTTAGGAGTCTTTCTCGGGGTCGTATTGTGGAGGGGGAAGGTCAAAGGTAGGTTAGAGGAAGAAGTTGTAAATAGTCAATCGTTTATTATTCTCTGTTATACTTTAAGAGATAAAGTTTTGAATTTTTACTTTAAATAGATTTGGAGTCTAGAATTATCACAAATACTGCATGGGATAAATCTTTTCTCTGTTGCTGGTTTTAATTAAGCAGGAAGATATATCCTCTGTTGTGACACTACAAATCCATAACTATGCGTTTTACTCTTTAAGGTAATGTGGAACAGCTGAACCAGCCACTAACATGCTGCTCTGACCAGGGCTTATTACATCCTGTGAGAGAAGAAGAGAGGGAAAGATAGCTCCCTTTCTCTGGTTGTTTTCTGTATTACTACATCTCGTTTCCATTCAGGTATGTGATCATCCCCTGTTTTAGGTGTATTTAATCTCATTGAAATTGTCTCCAAGAATGATGCACATCTCCATAGGTATCTCTGGTGCTGACTTTATTGATGCTGGCGTACAGATGTAAGGGACTTATAAATCCCATGTCAGTCGTAGTGCATAAGGAATGGCTTTTTGTGGCACATGAAATAAATGGTGATGTCTAAATGAGAGAAAAGATGTTTTTTGACAATCCCTGAGAGTGTTGTTGAGGCAGTATTTGGGGTACTGTGGATAGACTTTCTCTCAAGTTTCACCAGACTAATCCCTGGGATGTTGGCACCATGAGCAGTGAGTGAAGCTCAGTGAGAGAATAAGAGGTGATTGCATTGAACCTTAAGGGTTATGGACAATCACTCATGATGTTCTAAACAGACACTGATACGGTGATAATTTCCATGGCTTTTTCCACTCAGATTACATGATTCTCGATAGTTTAAGAGTCTCTGAGAACGTTACACCCAACCACCTCCAACCACTGTTTAAACTGAGACAGAGAGAGAAAGAAAGGGGAGAGAGAGGAGAAAGAAAGGAGAGAGAGAGAGAGAGAGAGAGAGAGAGAGAGAGAGAGAGAGGCGTTCAGGCTTTTGAATAAACTCTCCCAACATTAATACAGTTCAATTGGTGCGTGATCCTGCCATGAAGGCCATGTTGTCCATAATCCTGACAGCAGCAATTATACCTTCATTATAAAAGAGTTAACTCTTTCCAGCAGTGTAGAGAGAAGGAAAGTCTTTTTACGCCACAGGAAAGAAACGGAGATGCCGAAGAGGATAAAGAGTTGTTATGATCATCACAGAGAGTGTTGTTGAGGCAGTATTTAGGATGTTGTGGACAGACTTTCTCTCCTTTATAAGGAATGATTGCCTTGCCATAGAGAGAGTGCAATGGAGTTTCACCAGACTAATCACTGGGAGTATGGTGCCATGAGGAGACAGTGAAGATTAGTCTCTGGCGTTGGGAGAGACTGAGAGGCAATTGCATTGAAACTTGAGGGGGAGGGACAGTCACTCACGATGTTCTAAATAGACACTGATACGGTGAAATATTTCATGGCTTCTTTTATACTCAGATTGCATGATTGTCAATATTTGAGAGCCTCTGAGAATATTCCCCTCACTCCACACCCAATCCTCATGTCGCATGAGAGAGACAGGGGGCCAGTGTTGGAATAATCTCTCCCCACATTAATACAGTGCATTTGGTATACGGTCCTGCACGGAAAGTCTCGTTATCCGCAATCCCTACAGCAGCCACAACACCTCCATGCTAAAACAGTTAACTATTCCCACCAGATTCTGACCTCCATGGAGACCATGGGTGTGTCTTCTCGGCGATGGAAGATGCCTCCTTGAGACTTGGCACAAATCATTAGGCTTCCCTCCTCGTTGCCACCAAACTATGTTAAAGCAGCACACATTCTACAAACAATGGAACCATGATTAACATCATGGACTCCTCTATCAGTGCAGTCTCGGTTTCATTGGTTTGTCATGTTGGAATATCAGTGACCCCCTCATGTTCCTGTATAACTGTCTAGTAGGGATGAATAGCCTCCTCCTGGTCTCATGGAACAGGTTTAAGGGTCTGATTGGTCTCTGCCTGTTCCTGTTTAACAGCTCGATGCACTGAACAGACCACTCTTCTTCCTGTGTAACCGGCAGGAGTATTGAATGTGCTGTCACTCTTCCTGATCCTGAATGCTAGCTCATACCCGTGTGCAACCAGCTTGAGATGCTGAATGAGCTCCTCTTTTAACTGTGGAAATGTGTAGTGTCTGGCCGTGCTCTTACATAAATACTACCGACACTTTAACAGCACAAACCGGAATGCTGTCCGGGTCTTGCTGCACATGGACACAGAATGGTTCAGGAGCTGATGGGGGACGAAATGTTCTGAACATTCTGTGATCTTCAGTCATAATACTTACTACAGATCTTATGATGGGAATATACATTGATGGAGCAGCTGAAGATGTTTATGCTGAGGAGACTAACCTGAGGATCTCCTGCAGAGATGTCCCGGGACTAAGAGGATTTTTGGCGACTGACCCCAAATCTCTTTATTTATGTTCTGAAAGACCCCGTCCAGTGGGAAGGTTACACCTGATGCACATTCAGATCAAACAAGTAGGTGGTTCCGATGCCATTCTCAGTCAAATACTGCCTTGGTATCAAAGTCATTCGCTCTTTCCTGAGCCCCTGTGTTCGCCTCTTGTTCATATCAACAGGTGTTGGTGTATGTGTAGGGAGGGCTTTCCTCTCACAGAAGGTCATCAATGTCAGGAATTATCTGTGCAAGAGAGTTAGGGGAGCTTTATCGCTGAAAGCATTTAAGGAGGAGGTAGATGGATTTTTGACCTGTCAGAGAGCTAAGGGGTGAAGAATTGGGCATTAAAGAGGAGTTACTGTTAACAGTAGATCAGCCATGATGGTATACAATGGCTTGATCATCCAAATTACCTGATACTGTTCCTTTTGTCTTCATATTCAGTATTACAGTTAATGGCTGTAATTTTCCTGAATGTTCTTTTATTGAACGTTGCAATCAGAGAGGGTAAAGTATTTTGTGAGTTATCTCTGGTTGAGTTATGGGGATTGTATTCACGGTGAATCTGGGTCTATGATATCACCAACAAATGAACCACAAGTTGCAGAGAGGAAATACTCTGTAAAGAGACCAGAGGCGTCTGTCGAAACAAATAACATTCTCCAACCGACACCAAACCATGTGTGACAGTCTTGTGGGACTGAATGAGATCCTGTATTACTGTTGACCAGGTATTTGGAGCAAGTGGCCTCCATCTGCTCCTTGCAGGAGATGTGAGGGGTTGCATAAAACATAGCAACACAGGACTGAGCAGCAGGAGTAGGCTATTAAATACTTTGTCACCGCTTCATGTGCTTTTGCTCAAAGCAGCACGTTTCTGTCTGTATAACATTTTGCTATATACCAAAAACAAATTTGAATAAATGCAAACATCTAGGCACCACAATCCTCTGGGGAAGGGAATTTCCACTTGAACAGCCCTTTGAGAATTCCTCATTTGTGTTCCAATAAATGTTGGAGGGTCACTATATCCTTTTCCAGTCCCACTCCTCCACAGGTTTCACCTATCTTAAATGCAGTCAGGTTAATGAGGTGGCCAATGATTTAGGTCTCAGACTCCGCCATTTTCTATAAAAATGTGAGACACAGAAAGTTGAACTCATAACAAATGGTAAAATGATACAGTTCCCCAAAATGTTATTCTGCCTTTGAAGTTATTCTGCTCACACAAGTTACTGATAGTGGGATTTCTTTCTGGAACGGTGGGATTTGGCTGAATTCCCTTCATTTCAGGCAGTGGAGAGATTCCAATGAATCCTCACCAGGAATCGTTTACAAGTGGCAAGGATTTTATGACGTCACACTTTGCTCTGGGGCGGAACAAAGTAAGAGAGAGGGATCAATCGGCTGCTGCCTCTCAGACAGGGAACGTTTTTCTCCCTCTCTGTGTTGGAACAAGCAATTTTGTCACTGAGCACCAAACTGGGCCATGTGTGATCTCCTGGAATATTCTCTGGAAAACCTGATTATGGATTACATGCAAGGGCATCATTGCTCTTGTTGTACACAATTCCTTCCAATCGCAAAAAAGTGTCCCCACTTTATAATTTGAAGACATACTTACATATGTCTGTGTAATTTGTAAATATTGGTAGGTGTCTTCATAGTTTGTGTGTTAATATCAATGCATCTTTTTCTTAAAGTTTATTCTCTAGCTTTAGTCTCCCTGACAGGAGATAATATGCATTAAGGTGATGTACATTTCAGAAATTCATAGATGGTTCAATCCTATTTCTCAGCTAAGATCAAAACTGATAATCCCCCATAACAAAAGGCCGGTATTCCAGGAATGAGTAAAGGGAAATCTCTTTGAAAATCTTCGAAAATAATTATATCTTTTTATTTTAGTTTAGGGGATCAATCCTGCACACAGTACATCAGGTGTGGTCTCAGCAATGCACTGTACAGATGCAGTAAAACATTCTTGTAATTAAACCTGATACCTTTTGCCAAATCAGCATCATTCCACTTACCTTCCAAATCATTTGCTGCATCTGACTTCATATGATTCATGTCGCAAGAACATGGAAACCTCCTGTACCACAGAGTTCGGCAATCGCTCTCCATTTAAATTGTTTACCATTGTTCCAACGTTAATGCCAAATAGACAACTTACCGTGTGTTATTTCTGCTGAAGGTTTGCTTACTAACCTTCCCTGCCTGTATCACATTGCAGACTCACTGCCTCCATTTGACGACACATTGAATGACCAGCTTGGTGCACTAGCTAATTGAGCTCCAAGCCATTCCCTCCCCTTCCTCCAGATCTTTGATACAGATTGTTGATCATTGATGACCCCACAGTGATCTCTGAGGCACTCCATCAGTTACAGCTTTGCAGCCTGAAAATAAACATTTATCTATACTTTCTATTTCCTGTAATCCACAGCTTCCCTATTCCTGTGTAGCGGCTCAGGTGGGTTGAATGGTCTCCTCCTGGACTGTGTAGTGTACTGAAAGAGCTGAATTACTTCATTCTATACTCCTGTGTAATTCCTTAGAGGGGCGGATTGGTCTCGTCCTGTGTCATTGTAACGATCCTGTCTGACAGAATGGAGTGGTCCCCAACCCTGTAACAGCATCGAGGGGCGGATTGAGGGAATAACAAATGGGATGGGGCAGCAGTATATGTCTGTTACAGCCTCGAGGGTGGATTGAGGGAACAACACATGGGATAGGGGCAGAAGCTGTCCATTCGGCTCCACTTCTCCCTCCATATTTGTAACAGCCACTCTGTTAAAAAGTTGTTCCACATGTTCCCTTGTGTTCTGTCCCCTCTGACCTTAAACTGATGCCCTCTAGTCTGTGATGGCCAAACCCTGGGAAAAAAAGACTGGGTGCATTCACTCTATCCATGCCTGTCATGATTTATAAACTTCAATATGATCCTCCCTCAGTCTCATGCACACAAAAGTAACAAGTCCTAGCTTGTCCAACCTCTTTCTATAACTATTACCATTGAGACCTTGGCAACATCCTTGCAATTTTTTTCTGCACTCTTTCCAGTTTAATAACATCCTTCCTATAACAAAGTGAACAAAACTGAACATAACACTGCCAATATGACCTCACCAGCATCCTGTATAACTGCAACATAACTCCCTAATTTCGATACTCAGTGATATAAACCAACTAAGGCCAATGTGCCAAAAGCTTTCTTCACTGTCTACCTCTGAACCAACTTTCAGAGAACCATGAACCTGAATTCCAAGGTCCCTCTGTCCCATTACAGTCCTTAGGACCCAACCATTCACCATGAAACTCCAAACTTGATTTGACTTTCCAAAATTCAAAAACTTACACTGGTCAATAATAAAATCCATTTGCCATTTCTCAGCCCACTTCTCCAGCTTTTCAAGATGCTTCTGTAATTTCTGAAATTTCTGATAACCTTCCTCACTCTCCATGATGCCGCGTGTTTTCGTGCCGTCTTCAAACTTACAAATCATGCCTGTAAATTCTCATTTAAATCATAGATATATGTAATATGTAGTGGTCCCAGCATCAACCCCTGAGGCTTTCCACTATTCACAGGCCTCCAGTCTTACCAGCATGTTTCCAGTATTAAACTCTGCTTCCTACCATCAAGGCAATTTTGTACCTAACTTGCCAGCTCCCACTCAATTCCATGCGATTGAACCTTCCAGAGTGGCGTACCATGTGGAATCTTGTTGAAGGCCTTACTGGAATTCATCCAGACTACATATACCACCCGGACTTCCTCAATGTGGCTGGTCACTTTAGCAAAGAACTCCAACAAAATTGTGAGTCATGCTCTCTCTTGCATAAACTCCCGTGCTGAATTTGATGAAAGGTTTTTGATCCAAACATCGATTTTCCTGCTCCTCGGATGTTGCCTGACCTGCTCTGCTTTTCCAGCACCATTCTAATTTTACTCCGAACCACACCCTGTCTTTCCAAATGCATGCATATCCAATCTCTCCGAATCTTCCAAAATAACCTACCCACTAGCTTTTAGGATTACTGGTCTTTAGTTCCCAGGTTTATCTTTGCAGCATTTCTTGGATACGGGCTCAGCATTCGCTACACTCCAGCCGTCCAGGACCTCACTCGTTGGCCAGCGATGATAGAAAAGAGCCAAGCAGTGTTCCCGAATTTCTTCTCTATCCCCTCCTATCCTCTTGCGGTGTTCCTGAATATAATTGATCAGGACAAGGAGTTTTTAGAAATACTGCAAGTTCTGAAATATACGTCTATTTATTTTAGGTACAAACACCAAAGAGTGAGAAAGTGACTCAATGATGGTTAACTTAACACATTAGAAAATATGTTAATCAGAGGAAGTGACTTCAGAAGAATTCCAGCTATTGTGGAAACCTGAGAATTCTCAGAAATTAACGATCCAAAAAAGGAAGGCCATGAAACTGAAAAGGAGATCAAAAAGAGAACATACATGCTAACAAACAGGAACACAAAGACTGCATCAATCTGCATCTATGTTTCAAAGGAAACTAAATAAAAGCAAGGTCAAATGTGGAAATTTGTAATCGGGAGTGGAGAGGGCATTATGGAGAACAGGGAAATGACCAAGAAAACTACCAGTTACTTTGAATCTGTCTTCATGGAGGAAGATACAGAAAATCACCCAGTAATACCAAGTGATCATATCGGACTCCAGGAGCAAAAGACATAACGTCATTTTATATCAGAAACAAGGTAGGACTTGAACATCGAGCTAGATTGAGCATTGCTAAGACGAAACAGATGTACTTCCTATCAAAATGTCGGAAATAAAACACTAATAGTACTATTAATTGCACTGCCGGTGACTATGTTTTATTTTCCTGCACATTCTGCAGAGACTAGAAACTATTGTGGATAACTATGAAGTAAGGACTATACATGAATGGAAGGGATCCAAACAGATAAAGGGAAAAAGAAATAGTGTGGAGAACTGCAGACCAGTTAACTTGAGAGCTGTAGTGAAACTGTTGGAATCTATTACACAGGATGACATTTTTGTCATTTAGAAATTAATAGCAACAATGGAGAGAATCAGCATGCATTTCTGATAGAGAAATCATACTTGATAAACTTCGGAATTGTTTGAAGTTGTTTCTTACAGCATAGATAATGGGGAAACAGTAGACGTGGCATATGATACAAAGCTGGGTGGCAGGGTTAAATGTGATGAGGATGTTAGAAGATTACAGGGTGACCTGGACAAGTTAGGTAAGTGGGCAGATGCATGGCAGATGCAGTTTAATGTGGATAAATGTATGGTTATCCACTTTAGTGGCAAGAACAGGAAGGCAGATTACTATCTCAAGGGTATTTACTTAGATAAAGGGGCATTACAGAGAGATCTGGGTGTTCTTTTACACCAGTCAATGAAGGCAAGCATGCAGGTCCAGCAGGTAGTGAAGAAGGAAAATAGCATGCTGGCCTTCATAACAAGAGGGATTGAGTATAGAAGCAAAGAGGTGCATCTGCAGCTGTACAGGGCCCTGGTGAGACCACACCTGGAGTACTGTGTGCAGTTCTGGTCTCCAAATTTGAGGAAAGACATTCTAGATATTGAGGGAGTGCAGCGTAGGTTCACGAGGTCTGTTCCTGGAATAGAGGGATTACCTTACACTGAAAGACTGAAGCGACTCGGTTTGTATACCCTTGAGTTTAGAAGACTGAGAGGGGATCTGATTGAGACGTATAAGATTATGAAAGGATTGGACACTCTGGCAGCAGGAACATGTTTCCGCTGATGGGTGAGTGCCGAACCAGAGGAAACAGCTTAAAAATACGGGGTAGGCCATTTAGCACAGAGATGAGGAGAAACGTCTTCACCCAGAGAGTGTTGGCTGTGTGGAATGCTCTGCCCCAGAGGGCAGTGGTGGCCCAGTCTCTGGATTCATTTAAGAAAGGGTTGGATAGAGCTCTCAAAGGTAGTGGAATCAAGGGTTATGGAGATAAGGCAGGAAGCGGATACTGATTAGGAATGATCAGCCATGATCATACTGAATGGCTGTGCAGGCTCGAAGGGCTGAATGGCCTACTCCTGCAACTATTGTCGATTGTCTTTTGTCTATATATTGGATTTTCGGAAGGGTTTCTATACGATCTCAGTGAGTTCGTAAATGCAATGACGTTTTTGATATCTGGAAATTAACAGCAACAATGGAGAGATTCAGCATGCATTTCTGATCGAGAAATCATACTTGATAAACTTCGGAATTGTTTGAAGTTGTTCCTTACAGCATAGATAATGGGGAATCAGTAGAAGTGGCATAGATTGGATTTTCTGAAGAGTTTTTATAAGAACTCAAAAAACGAGGTTGTAAATGCAATGAATGTGAAGGGTGTTTGGAGGAATATATGTAAGTGGAAAGTTAAAGTTTGGTTCGCCTTCATTTAAGAGAGTCAGAACATTGATGTAAAGACATGTTGAATCAGTTTCACAGCGTGTTGATGAGACTGTGCCTGGAGTATTGTGTACAGTTTTGGTGACCGAATCTCAGAAAGAATATACTGACCACAGAGGAAGTGCAATGGAAATTCTCCAGATTAATCCCTCAGATGGTGAGATTGCCTGATGAGGAAACTCGGTCTGTGTTCTCTAGAGTTTCAAAGAATGAGAGGGAGGTCACAGTGAAATTTAGAAAATTCACGAAATATATGACAACTTGGTAATTAACAGAACGCTTCCCTCGCTGTCTATTCCACATTCAAGGCAAATAATGGCAGGATCTGGGACTGGCCAGTTAAGACTGCAATATGGTGGAAAAACTTCACTTGGAGGGGACTGACTAACACAGGGGCATGGCAACCTACTGACAGGCAAGATTAGGGAGAATCTCCAGATATTCTCCAAGTGTGTCCTGCGGAACAGAATAACCAGAGAACAGGTAGGACTCAATAGTGACTGGCCAAGACGCATCCCAGTAAACTTTAGTGGTAGGAGACAGACGGTGTTGGTAGAAGGCTGTTTGTGCAATTGGAGGCTAGTCTCTAGTGGTGTACCATTGGGATCAGTGCTGTATCTCTTAATATTTCTGATTCGGAAGTGTTGGTGTTGGACTGGGGAGGACAAAGCTAAAAATTGCATAACACCAGGTTATAGTCCAAAAGATTTATTCGGTGGCACTAGCTTTCGAAGTGCTTCATCAAAGCGCACAACCATCTGATGAAGAAGCAGCGCTTCGAAAGTTCGTGCCACCAAATAAACCTGTTGGACTATAAGCTGGTGTTTCCTGATTTTAAACCTTATCATAAAGGATGCAGCTGTGAATCTGGACGAGGGGTGGGGGGGGGGGCATAAGTAAGTTTGTGTTTGATACAAAGATTGGCCGGGTAATTGGCAGTGAGGAGGAAGGCCTTATGCCACAGGAAGATACAGATGGAATGGTCAGATGGTCACATCAATGGCAGATGGAATATAACTCTGATAAATATGAGGTCATGCACTTTGGAAGAAGGAATCAGGCAGGGGAGGGCTCAATAAATGGCAGCACACTAGGAAGCTCAGAGGGTTCCTCTCCACATATCCCTGAATATGGCTGGACAGGGTAACACACAATTTAAGAAAGCGTACGGGAGCGTAAACTCAGCCTTCACACATTGAAGCATAGATTATAAGAGCTATGTGGAACTTTCGTTAGGCCAAAATGGAATACTGTGTGTATTTCAGGGAGATACATTACAGGAAGGATGTGATTGCACTGGAGGGAGTGCAGAAGAGATTCACCAGGATGTTCCCTGCGATGGAGCATATCAGCTATGGCGAGAAGCTGGATAAGCTTTGGTTGTTAGATTGGAGGAGAGGAGGCTGAGGGTGACGTGAATCAGGAGGATAAGATTACGACGGACATGGATGGGGTGGATAGACAGCAGCTAGTCCTTTTAGTCAAAGGGACACACTTTTAAAGTAAAGGGTTTGAGGCTTAGTGAGGATTTGAGGACTGTTTTTCACCCAAAGTATGTTGGGATCTGGAATGCACTTCATGAGAGGGGAATTGTCATGGTAACGTAAAATCCATTAGAAAATACATGTTTGTGCACTTGAGATGCCATAACATTCACAGCGACGGGTTTTGTGTTGGAAAGTGGGGCTAATGTAGACCGTGCTGTATTTATGATAGTACAGAGTCTGTGCTTCTGCGATTGTATGGCTGTGAAAGGTCAATCATTCAGTAGATTAAGATAGGAATTAATCAGTTTGTGAAGAATAGATTATCAAAGTATATAGGAGTGAACTTGTAATATCTTCTGAAAATACGTCAATGGCAAAATTAAGAGAAAAAGGTGCAGCTTCCTTACAGTCTGATACCAGATAATTGAGGACAGGGAAATAGCAGATCAATAGAGCAAATGCTTCAATTATGCCTTCACAGGAAAAAAAAAGCAAAAATAAAATTTCCTCCCAATACTAGGGAACTTTAGTCTGGTGAGAAAAAGGGAATAGAATGAAATTAGCAAGTGAAACGTTTTAGAGGAAATATTGGACTGAAATTGATGGGCATACACAAAGTCAACAGAGGTTTATGAAATGGGAATCATATTTGAGAAAATGGCTGTTAGCAAAATTATGGAGAAGGCATTAATGCAATACGATTGGAATCTCAGAAAGATTTTTGATAAATCCCCAAGCCTTTTGTGCAAATTCGAATCCTGTGGGACTGGGGCTAATATATTGTTAATGCTTTAGAATTGGAGAGCTGGCAGGAAACACTGAGTAGTTGTGGTTCTTTTCGCCGAGCTGGGAATTTTTCTTGCAAACTTTTCGTCCCCTTTCTAGGTGACATCCTCAGTGCTTGGGAGCCTCCTGTGAAGCGCTTCTGTGCTGATTCCTCCGGCATTTATACTGGTTTGAATCTACCGCTACCGGTTGTCAGTTACTGTCCGCTGCAGTGGCCGGTATATAGGGTCTAGGTCGCTCTGTCTGTTAATAGAATTCTTGGATGAGTGCCATGCTTCTAGGAATTCCCTGGCTGTTCTCTGTTTGGCCTGCCCTATAATAGTGGTGTTGTCCCAATCGAATTCATGTTGTTTGTCATCTGAGTGTATGGCTACTAGGGATAGCTGGTCGTGTCGTTTCGAGCTACAAATCTTCTCACAAAATTTGAAAACAGTGAGTAGGAATAAAACCATTTTTTTAATGGAAGGCGTGGAGGATATTACAAGGATTTGGCATCCAGATATTCCCAATACACATCATATCTTTGGTTAAGTGGCTGAATTGCAATATTCCCAAGTCTGCTGACAACAGTAAACGATGTCAGCTTGTGAGTGGATGAGGAGGATGTTAAAACGGCTCCAAGGTGATTGAGACATGTGGGGTGACTGGGCAAATACCTGACAGATAGAGAGCAATGGCAGAGATGAGAGGTTTTGTACTTTGATAGGATCAATTGAATGGCAGCCTATCATTTGAAAAGGGATTAGTTGAAAAATGTTGATCTATAAATGAACTTAAGCTTCATTTTTTGTTTATTTCTGCGCAGCCTTCTGGGTCCATGTAGGGCACTGAGTTCTGAACACGGAAATCAATACTGGGAATGGCATTGGCACGCTGTATACAGTGTACATAGACCCAGCAAGTGGGAACTGTAACATTGAACAGAATCTGGATCTCCCTGTACACCAGTCTCTGAAAGCAATATTGCAGGAGCAGAAAGAAGGTAGGAAGATAAATGGTTTATTCACCTTCATTTTAGGCGGATTTAGAATAAAGGAGTAAGGGTCATTTACAGCAACTGTACAGGGCCTTGTGGGACCCCATCTCGAACATTGTGCAGTGTTGCGTGCAGTATTGGTATCTTACCTAATAAAGGGCAAACATGACATTGAGGGAGTGCAGTGAAGGATGACCAGACTGATCTCTGGGATGACATGTTAGTTGTGGCAGCAGAGTTTGGGATGACTGGGCCTGTATTCTATGGGCTTTAGGAAAATGTGTGGAGATTTCAGTGAGATATATAAAACTCTGACAGGGTGTGACAGATTTGAAGCAGGGATGATAGTTCACTTTATAGAAAACATTTCATGAATCGCATTGCAGTCGAATCGTACTTAATAAACAAGTGTTATCAGAGAACTCCCTCTATATTGATGGGCCCAAGGCATTATATTTCATAATGTTTAAACATATGTTGGGATATGAACATTGTGTGGGGAAAGCTGCATTGAGGAGATGTTTGGCCATGAAATAACATGGAGAAAGCTCAACGTTTGGATGACCTCCTCCTCTCCCAATGTTTCTGTACAATCTGTTGGAAAGCTCTGTAAATGTCGTCACAAGCTCTCAGATGTTATGAAGGATGTCTATGCAGGGTCAACAGGACTGTGTTTCCCATTCCCTTTTCTGATAACGAGGTTGATGCTGGGTGTTCTGTCAGGTTTTATCCTTTAAGACCTCAGAGTAGTTTGATACAACTGAGTGTCTCACTTGGCCGATTCAGAGACCATGTCTGTGCGTCTGGAGTCACTTTTAGGCCAGACCTAGAAAGCACGGGAGATTCACTTCCTGAAAGTACATTGGTGTAGGAGATTGATGTTAACAATCAACATTGAACACAAGATCACTATTACTGACACCAGATTTTAGGTCTCGATATTTTATTAATTATTTTTAACTTCCACTAGCTGCTGAGCATTGGCCTGGTCTGGATTCGTAATCCAATGATATGTCCACTACAGCACCATCTCCACATGGGGACCTACCGGAAACCACACTGACCTGATTACTTTGGTGCTACTTGACAGCTCTATCAAAAAGTATTCCCACCAATTTGACTGTCGTGATGGGACTCAGGGTGTGGTAATTGTTCAGATTGTAATTACTCTCCTATTCAGGAACTGGACATAGCTGAGTAATTTTCCACATTGCCAGGGGGATGTCAGAGTTGGAGCTGCAATTAAACAGCTTCCCCAGGGAAATGGCTTGTTGTGCAGCACAAGTCTTCAGTCCTATTGCAGGAATGGGGTCAGGCCCCATTGCCTTTGTCGTATCTACTGTGTTCAGCTGTTTCGTCATGTCACGGGCAGAAAATCGAATTGTTTGAACACTACCATCTGCAATTCTGTGGGAATCATGATGAGTGTGAAGTGGATCATCCACTCAACACGTCTGGCTGAGGATAGTGCAGACACCACATCCTTAACTTTTCTCACTGACGTACAGAGCTGTTCCGATATTTAGGATGAGGATATTTGTGGAGTACTCTGCTCCAGTAAATTGTTTAACCATCCATCGACATTGATGTTTGCATTTGGCAGGACGACAGAACTTAGATCTGATCTGTTAGTCTTGGGATCATTTCCCCTCTCCATCAGACATTAGTTCTGCTGGTCGGAATGTAACCAGTTAATTGCAGTAGCTTTAATGGGTTGTGAACAGGTTTAGGTTCACGTGATTCTGACCCTGGCATGTTCACCCACACTCATCACTGAACCATGGATCGGCTTGATGGTAATGGTAGACTGATGAATTATTGTAGGGAAAATGTTACAGATTGTCGTTGAATACAATTCTGTTTCTGCTGCTGCTGTGATCTACAAAATCAAATGATAACCCAGTTTGAGTTGCAATATCTACAATTCAATTCTACTGACTGTCCCCCAGTTCACACCGAGACCCATTCACCCATCAGCCCTGTATTCTGTACCTCACCTGGTTTCTGATGTGGTAACAGTTGTATTTTCATATTCTTATTCTGCTGAGGGCCTCTCCCTGCTGTCACGCCTCTAATTTGTTATTTTAACTCAATCCATTTAAAGTAATGATCTAAATCGTTTCTCTTCCACAATGTCAACTTCTGCATTTGAAGTGAATGTCTTTCCCTCTTTTTCCACCCTGACCATGATTAAGAGCTCTGCAGTGTCAGTGATGCCAGACTTATGTAGTTTCAGTGTCAAGGAACTTGTGCACCATGCGTTATTGTTCAATTCCCAGTGTACGGCTCTCCATGTTGGACAGCATGTTTGAGCATCTTTGACATACGTCTTTGGAAATTGTTCAAAAACAGAAATTGCTGAAGAAATCGCTGTAGATGTTGCAGCATCTGTTGTAATGAATGCAGTGTTAAACATTCAGGTCTATTGACCCTCTACAAAGCTCCCAGTTTCTCAAGAAATTTTGGTATTTTTATTGCCAGTATCCATAGTTAGTAGTTTTGTGGAAAATTGTTCTCTGCCTATTCATTTCTGGAGGAGCTCAGCAGGTCTGTCAGCATCTGCAGAGACAGAGAAACGGCGTTAGCATTTCAAGCCCAGTGTGATACTTCTTCACAACTGAAAAGCATTGGAAACTTGGCTTTTTAATATCTTGCCAGAGGTGGGAGATTGTTGACAGGGAAAAGAGGGCATGGCAAAGATAAACCGGCTTTTAGCAGTGGTGAACGAGTAGATGATATAAAATTGGATTAAATTAAGATGTGAATGGGGAAAGGGGTTCTCTCTATTGAGTGCAAGATAAAGAAGACACAATCACATAAGGTCATAGGGAGGCCAGGAGGGAGAATGTTGACTATGTGGCAGTATAAAGATCTGGCCATAAATACATTTTCACTATCGAGATCATCACCTACCTTAGACAAAGGATATCAGGTGCTTGACTTCTTATTGGCACCAGTAAGCGATTCATGCTGCCTTAGTTTTGTAATAGGGAGAAAAAACAATTCACAGTATGAAGTTTGGGCGAAGTATTGTTTACCTGTCATGTTTGCTATACTTTCAAATTCGCAGTATTTATCTTTAAATTCTAGTTCTTGAAGTTAGCATTGAATGGAGTGTAGAAGGTTGAGGGATGGCATTACAGAAGTTTCTAAAATCACGAGATGTCTGAATAGCGTGAATAGCCAAGGTCTTTTACACAGGATGGGGGAGTTCAGCCAAAGTAGGCATAAGCTTAAAGTGAAAGAGGGAAAATTTACAAGGGACACAGGGGCAGTGTTTTTGCCCAGAGGGTGGTGTGGGTATGGAATGAGCTGCCAGAGGAAGAGTGGTATATGCGTGTGCAGCTAAAACATTTAGAACTCATTTGTACAAACATATGAATGGGAAACATTTCGAGGCATATGGGGGCAAATGAAAGCAGATGGGACGAGCTTAATTTGAAAAACTTGGCCAGCATGGATATTTAGAAAAGCTTCACGCAGAATCAGTGTGGTTTTGTGAACAAGAAATTATACTTTGTCCTGTAAAATCGTGCAAGGTATTTCTGGAGGTGCCTGAGAATGTAACAAGCGGACTTGATAAAGGAGATCTGGTAGACACCAGGCTTTCCAGAGTTCTTCCATAAGGTATTACTAACTAGAAGTTCTTACACAAGACAGAAGATCGTAGGATTTTGGAGAACGTATTAACATGGTATGATGATTGGTTAGCACATAGAAATCGGAGAGTCAGGATAAATGAATCTTTATGATATAGTTATACCTGTTGGAGGTCCACGGCTATCAGTGCCATGGCATCAGTTATTTACAATCTATACTGATAGTCTGAAGGAGGGAGCTGAGTGCAATATACATCCGAGTTTGAGGATGACACTGAGCATCAAAAGCAGGTTGTTATTTAATGGAGAACATTTCCAGAAAAAGAACAGTACAAAGGGATTGGAGTGTTCCTGTGTTTGAAACATAACATCAGCATGCTGATGCAGCAAGTAACTAGGTTGGTTCATTAGCCAGCTTCCAGGGATGAAAGGGTTGTGTTATTGAGAATCTCTAAAATGGTGAGGTGATTATTCTTTGGGGTTTAAATAAATGAGGAGTGATCCTGCTCAAAATTACAAGAGACAGAAGGGACTTGAGAAGGTCGATGTTGAGATGTTGTTACCATACCTGAGTGGAGTCTCGAACTCGAGGACATGAATACCGAATATGGAATATCGATTTCTATCTGAGACACAGAATGATGTCTTCTCTCAGAAGGTAGTGAATGTCTGGGAGTCCCGAACCCAGAGAGGTGTGGAGGGATACAAGAAAGTGGCGTTAGACCTGGAGTAGATCAGCCATGTTCGTATTAAATGACAGGGCAAGCTTGAGGGGCCGAATAGCCTACTCTTGTTCCAATTTATTAATTTCACATGTTATGCTTTTGCAAAGTAACTGGTTCTTTTCCCAGAGGTTGTGTTGTGTAATGTCAAATTCGGGTGAGCAGAGGATTTGTGTGAGTTAACGCTGGGTGGGGTATGGGGGCTGTATTCACAATAAATCTGGGTCTGTAACACGACCCATATCTGGAACAGATGTCGCCGAGAGGGGAAGCCTGGAAACAGGGATGGAGGGTGAGTGTCACTTCCAGACCCAGCCTCGATTTTCCAAGTATATTTCCAAAACTGCACCGAACCATCGGAGTGGCCTTGATCTGCCCCTGTGTAACAAGTCTCAAGGGCTGAATGGAACATCAGAACACAGGGCTGAGGGACACGAGTGGGCCATTCTGCCTTTGACACTACTCCACCAGTAAATAAAGTCGTGGCTCATCTCATTGTGGTCCCAGCTAGACTTTTCTCTCCATGCACCATTATCCCTGATTCACATGTCTATGGAAAATCAGACAAAGCATGCTTCGATATAATATAAAGATTCAACCACCCATCTTCTGGGAAAGAGAATTCCCACTTGAATGAATTCCCACTTTCTGATTTTTTTCTCACTCCAGTTGTGACTGAGGATGGAGGGTATCACTCTTTCCTTTTCTAGTCCCACTCCTCCACTGCTCACAACAAACTTTCAATGTAACCAGGTTGGGTGATTTGGCCGATGATAAAAGTCTCAGACTGGGTCAGGTTCAGTGATAAGAACAAATCAGGCAGATTTCTTTAGTCAGCCACAACTTACTAACAGAGGGATATGTTGGATCTGTGTGTAGCACTGCTGCCTCACATCACCAAGGAGCTGGGTTCAATTCCAACCTCGGGCGACCCTGTATGCGGAGTATGAACATTCTCCCCATGCCTGTGTGGGTGCTCTCCCATTGCTCCAGTTTCCTGCCACAGTCCAAAGATGTGCAGTTTAAAGTGGATTGCCCATAGTGCGCAGGGAAGTGTAGGTTAGATTGGTTAGTTATGGGACATGCAGGGTTACATGGATAAGATTGGGGCACGTCCAGGTGGGATGCTGTTTGGTGGGTAAGTGTGTACTTAATAGACGGAATGCCCTGTCTCCACACTGTATAGGTTCTATGACAATGACAATAAATTTGGACTTTACAAACACCCAGTGGGTACATACTAATCCACACTTATCTAGGTCATGTCTGTTACAATCTCATTCCAACAGTAACCTGTTAAAGCCTTTATAATATAAGCCTTTCACCCCAGGAATACGTGAAATGAAATATCTCTGAGCTGCTTCCAATGTAATTATATCCTTTCTCAGATAAGGAGACACAAAAGACAAATCTCACACTCAGATCATAATGCTTATAATTGTTTTCTCAAAGTGTTGTGAGTCTTTGGAACACTTTTCCCCACAGACCATAGCAGGCAGAGATATTGAATATTTTTGAGGCACAGATGTAAGGTTCATAAATAACAACAGAGTCAAGGATTACCGAGGAATGGGCAGCAATGTGCAGTGTGGGGGGAAATGTAGACAGTGGTATCAAATAACACAGCTTCAGAACCTCCAGGAATATAATGCAAAATGAAATGACAATATCGATAAAATGTTAAGGGGAATACAAGATCCAGAAGGTCTGCTTTTCTGGGTTCTGCATCAACACACGGGCAAAGTGGTTCTCTAACCTATCCCATCGCAGCCATTTACTTAAATTCCAACACTAAAAGAGTGATAGAATCTTTACTAATCCCGATTTGTCAAAGGGAAATGACAAAACATGGGGAAAGGATCGAGTACTCCCCACAAGTGTTGCACCCGTCAGAAGAATCGAGCATACTGAGGCGACATCTGCAACCCTTTCTGCTCGTTCGATGGACCAAGTTGCTCACCAGGCCTTGGTCACTGAGTTCATGAAGTTACGTGAAATGATTGAAGCCATGATTGAAGAACAGTTCAGCCGTGGCTAGAGCCGCTCTCAGCTGTGCTTCAAAAACATAAGCAGCAATTTGACAGCCTTGGAAACAGAACAGACTATGTCAAGAGCCGAACTGCAGTGGCAGAGACCGTGATCGATTCCTCTCGGGAGAGGATCCTCGTCCTTGAAAAACAGGTCTGCACCTTAACTGAACAAGATGACGACCTCGAGAACAGGGGCAGGATGAAGAATATTCACATCGTCGGTTTGCTGGAGCGGACAGAAGGTGGTCAGCTGGTGAGTTTTTTCAAGAACTGGCTGCAGTGATTCCTTCACTTCGAAACTGAGGAGGGACGGGTGAAGACTGAGACAGTTCATCCAGTTACGGCACGGAAGTCAGACTCAGACCAACGCCTTCATCCTGTCCTTGCGCAGTTACATAGTTATGGGGACAAACAAAGACTAATGGAAGCTTTCAGAACCTGGGGAAAGATCCGATGGGTTTAATTCACGAGAGCTCCAGGATTATGTTCTTTCAGGACTTTTCAGCAGCGGTGATTCAGGAAAGAAAATATTTTGCTGAGATCAAGAGAAGAGTAAGGGAACTCTGGATTCAGTATTCCTTACGCTACCCAGCGGTGCACCGTATTGATTTCAGTGGATTCACGAACTCGTCTGACTGTCCAGAGAAAGCGAAAATTTTATGGACATTTTAAAGTAAGCTGGATATTTAAATAATCATATTTCTCCTAAAGACATTTTGTTGATTTTTCTGGTATTAAGCAGTATTAAATTATAGTCGTGACTGGGTTGAGTACTCATTTTTAACTTCTTCATTAGTATTACTACTCTTTTTCTCTTTCTTTGCTTGTGTTTGGGGTGCAGCTCAAGATGGAGGGAGTTACAAAAGTAGTTGTCATGTCTAAGTGCCGACCGAAGGGCAGTTCTAGCCCGATTTTTGTTGTTAATTGCCCAGGATCCGATATTGGTAGCACAAGATAAAGTTTTGAGATATGTTAGCGTCCCCAGTAGGCGGTAAATTCCCCAATCGAGTGTGATTGGCATTTTGGATTTTATTTCATTCTTTGTTTTTTTAATGTGTTTAGCTTTGGAAAGTTTTAAGACCTTTTTAGTTGTACTAGTTTTAGGTGGTACAGTTTTTAGGCTCAATGAGTCTTTTTTTTCATTAATCATCAGCGATGTGTAATTCGATGTGAAACTCTAGAGTTAAAATGTTGCTACAATGAGTTATGGATAATGATGTGCTGAAATGTTGTACCTGGAACATTAAGGGGAGCCATCTGCCAGTCAAGAGGAAAAATGTACTTTCTAGTCTTCAAAAAGAGAGGGTGAATGTTGTCCAATAGCAGGAGATGCACCTTGATGGCAAGGAACATTTGGCGTTAAAGCAGGGCGGTTTGCTCGTTTTTTTCTCTCGTCTTTTAATACAAGGAGTAGGGGAGAAGCCATCCTAGTGAAGAAGAATCTTCCATTTAAATTACTAGATTGCATTAGACACTCACGGGAGGATCATCAGCCCCAAAGTCTTGAACTATGGGAAGTAATACAGTATTTTGAATGCTTATTGCCCCCCCGGTGCACCATCTTAAAATCCTGGTAGATGCATTTTCCAAATTCAGTTATCTTACATCGTGGCACATAACTGTAGAAGGAGGTTTCAACTGTCTTATGGACCCACGGTGGACAGAGTGTCCAAATGTCCCCCAATACCCTCGTTATAATGTAAACAATTAGTTCTCTAGCAGAATTAGAGCTGATGGAAGTCTGGAGGCAGATCTACCTCACAAGTAGGGATTTTAGTTTCTCCTTTAAGCCGCATAAATGGCACACGAGGGTTGATCTCTTCCCCATCCCTGCAACAATCTTAGATTCGGTGGCATCCTACACCATTGGGAATATTATCCCAACATTCCTGCCCCAGAAGTAAGATAGAAGTAACATAAGATTATGGTGTATGCAGATGAGGGTCTTATGTTTTTGTCAAATCCCACAGTTTCAGCAGCTCACGTGATGCAATGCATTAATTCGCTTATCACCTTTTCGGGCTATAAGATTAATTTTACAAAGTTTGTGTCCATCCCTATGGGAGGTCCAGGGAAATACCTGATGTTGAAGGCAAATCCTGGTTTCCTTTTAAATGGTCACGAGAGTGGTTTACCTGTTTTAGTATATTCATTACATCCGTCTTTGATCATTTATTTAACGTGAACTATGTTCATTTGTTTGACAAAATTAAACAAGACCTTCAAAGCTGGGATGCACTTCCAATATCCTGGCTAGGTCGGATAGCTGTTCTTCCAATGAATGTCCTTCCTTATTTGCTATACCCCGTGTGCATGCTTCCTTTGATGTTTCCCAGACAGATATTTAGGAGACGTAATGGCAGGTTTAGCTCTTTTATTTGGCACCAGAAGCGACTCTTTATCAAGCTAACCAAATTATAACTACCCAACAGGTTGTGGGGAGTAGATGTCCCAGATTAAAAGCTATCAATTAAGCTCTTTTTTTATCCTATGTTAGTGTCTGGGCCACTGAGGACTCGGTGTTAATACGGTTAGATATTGAACCCTCTCAGACAAAGTGAACCCTTATTAGTCTGTTGTTCTTAGGCAAAATGACAACATTTATGGAGTATTGACATAACCCAATAATTATCAATAAAGTTAAAGCATGAATGCAAATATGTCAGGTCGAGGGCAATATCGCCAAAACTATGCTGCTTACCCCTATAATTGGTATAACGAGTTGTCAACCGGGGATAATGGATTCCATGTTTAAATTGTGGGAAGCCAGCGATTAACTTGCTTGAGTGATTTAGAATTAATAGAACCCCTACAGTGTGGAAACAAGCCCTTGGGCGCAACAAGTCGACTTCGATCCACACAGACCCATTCCCCTAGTATCCTATATTTACCCTTACTAATGCTCCAACCTACATATCCCTGAACACTATGGGTGATTTATCAATAGCCAATTCATCTAACCTGCACATCTTTGGATCCTGGTGCTGTGAGGCCACAGTGCTAAATACTGAGCCACCACGTGTTATTTGAGGGAGAAAGAATGACATTATTTGATCAAATAACTCGTAAGTATGGACTACCTAGTAGAGACCTCTTCTGGTTTTTTTATCCAGATCAGTGATTTGATTTTAAAAAAATACACGTTTAACAGACTCTCACAGATCGGATAGAGAGAAATGGGTGCTTATTGCTTAGAATATACTCTCTGCCAGTACTCTTTATCATTAGTTGGAGTGTGTCCCCTCAGACGAGACTGTGCAGCTTTGTAATGTCTGCGAGAGAGAGATATGGGGGTTCAGAATACCTCAGAGAGATGGGACGATATTTGCGAACATTCTCAAAGGATTTTGATCTGTAATAGGACCTATTCCATACAGTTGACAATTCTTCATAGGGTCTATCTGACACCAGATTGACCTTTAAAATGTGAAGTCGGATTATCTTCAGCCTGTCGTAAATGCAGAATGACTACAGGTACTCTTACTCATTGCTTGTTGTCCTGCTACAGACTTCAAATATATTGGAGCACTGTGGTAGCTGTGATAGAGTAGATATTGGGGACTGAATTGGAGATGGACCCAGTTTTTCTTTTCCTGGGCCTGCTCAGGGTACCTTACGCAGATGCACATGATGAAAAAAATATATTCTTACTTTCTGTGTTGGGAAACATGTTCTGTTGTGTTGGATGTCTGAAAACCCTGGGTCTGTTGTGTCATCGTAAGTTCTTCATGGAGAATATCCCTTTGGACTTTCTCACCAGTATGATGCATCAAAAATACAGAGATTTATATAAGACATGGCAGCCCTTTTTGGATTACCACAATGCAGGTTTATCTATCACATTAAGAAGGGCTTTTATATAGCCATGACGATATTGTCTAATGAATCTAATATCCAGCAAGGAACAATTATGAAC
This sequence comes from Hemiscyllium ocellatum, assembly GCF_020745735.1. Lineage (NCBI taxonomy): Eukaryota > Metazoa > Chordata > Chondrichthyes > Orectolobiformes > Hemiscylliidae > Hemiscyllium > Hemiscyllium ocellatum. The sequence goes on from NW_026868839.1 coordinate 580,478, forward strand.
TTTAAAATGCGTATCAGTTAATGCTCTTGAAGAACGAGAGCTATTGTTTTGTTATGCTGAACTGTACTATTTATTCATTACTTATTGTTTATTTTTGTTTTTCTTCTGTCCATTTTGTGTTTTTAACTTGTTTTGTAAGTACATGCACATGAGTGTAATTTTGTTCAGTTATTTGAATTGTGTTGTTATTGGGTTATTATAATATAAAAAATCTCTTTTCAATAAGATAACTTTTTAAAAAAATAAACTGCTAACATTGATAGAATAGAGACCCAAAGAACTCTCATTGGAGAGACCACTCATGCTGGTTTACCCTGAGGGTCACCACATCTCGGGTGATGGGGTGAGGTTGAGGTTGAGAGAGCGTCCCCTTCATGGTAACCTCTGTCAGTGTGAGGAACTGAACCTGCGCTGTTGGCCTCCCTCTACATCACAAACTTGCCGTCCAACTAACTTAGTGGGAGACTGTGCAACTGTCACAGACAGAAACAGTCACAGGGAAAGGGCAAGAGAAACTTTCATAACAATGAAAATGGTGCAATTCAAATAACGGTCAAGATAACGGCTGAGAGTAAATACGTTCTCTGCTCGAAATTATATTTTATAACAAGACGTGTTAAGAAGCTGTCTTTGATTTAATATCATTAAGGTGAGTCAAGTGAAATAACCAGAATTACTAAGTGTGATTGGACATCTATAACCATAAAATAAGTGTAGATTTTTTGTTTGGTCTGTGTAAAGCATGCTGACTGTCGTATGAAAGTATAAAGCAGATGGAATATATTGTTAGGACAGTGCGTTCCATGGGAAATGCCCTCGAACAGGCACTTGAAGAAAACTGGGGTAAAAGTACCGGAGTGCCGTCTGGTCAATCATGATGGGTGGGAGAATCGGGTTGGTATTGAATGAGAGGGACACCATGGGGTGGGATGGGTAGCTAATGAGGTGAGTTCGATAAGATAGCACCACGAAACTAGCTCAGCTTTGTACAGACAATCCCTCTGTCACACTGAACGACAATGAAACTGAGACAAATTACTGTTTTATACAGCTCAATGTGTCGAAGACTCTGCTGTCCTCCCTCCCAGTTACGAAGCTGCAGGACAAATGCTCATTCAAAACTCTCCATCGCCTGAACTCATACTAATATACCATTCACTCATAATTATTCATTATACCGACCCGTGTTGCATGATACTATCAAAATATCTTAATATCAGCATTCTGGAAACAGTGAACATATCTTTCCATGACATTTTTTCTCAGTCTCCCCCTCCCTGTCTCTATCCCAAAACACACCTATTTACATTCATATGGTTCTACAGACGGAAACAGGCCCTTCTGCCCAGCTGTTCCATGCCGAACAAAATGTCCATCCACACTCATCCAATTTCTCTGCCCTTGCTCTGTATCCTTTTATATTTTCCTATCTGTGTACTTGTTCAAATGCCTTTTCAATGTTGTTATTGTATGCACCTCAACCACATCCAGTGGCAGCTCAGTCCATATGTGTACCATACTCTGTGTAAAAAAGTTGCCCCTACGGGTTAATTTTTATTTCATTTCTCTCGAAGCATTGATGGATTTCCTCTCGTCCTCGAATCCCCAACCTTGCCAAAAAAAATGAAGTATTCACCCCGATGCATGACTCTCATAATTTGATAAGATCTAAACTTCCTGTTGTGGTTCTGTTCGCCGAGCTGGGAATTGATGTTTCAGATATTTCGTCCCCTGTCTAGGTGACATCCTCAGTGCTTGGGGGTCTTCTGTGAAGCGCTTCTGTGATGTTTCCTCCGGCATTTATAATAGTTTGTCCCAGTCTATGTTAGTATAATTAAAATTGCCTATTATGACAATCCTATTGCTCCTGCAAGCCTCCCCAGCCTCCCTGCATATTTGTTTCTCTAATTCCCATTGATTATTTGGAGGCTTATAATGCAACCACTATAACAGCACCAACCCGCTCTTACTTCTGTGCACCCTCCACAAAACCTCACTCAACATTATCTCAGTTATTTCATCTTTAAATACTGGAGTGGTATGCGCCTGAATCGGAACTATTTGCATTGAAACTGTTTCAATTTACATCTCTCCCTTCCAGTGATGTTCCCTCATCAAGGTGCAATGGAGATATAAAGCTGTAAATGGATGGGAGCTACACATCCTGTCACTGCCAGCATTGGCTGCAAGTTTCCCCTCACTGGGCAGTGATCTAACACAGTGTTACCGAACAATGCAAAAGCCTGAGGTTATATATGAATGAACCAGTGTGGTCTGCACAGCTCCCTATGCTGGACATTTGGCAAATGATTATGGATCAAGCATTGGTGTGGGTTGCACAGAATTCCACTCTGGACATTGCTGGGTTGCATTCAGCAGTTCGCTAGCTGGATCTACACAGTGCTCCATACTGAACGTACAATGGATGGGCTGGCTATGTGAGTTGGATTGCAATTGTGAAAGAACTAAACATCTGGCAATGCCATTATTTTGTGTTTTCATTCTTGTGATTCGTTCCTTCAAATCCTGACTCATCTGATTAGACCCGATCCTCTGGATGAGTGATGGTGACTGTTGCTACGGCATCTGTTTCTGCAACGTGACCAACAAATGGAGCAGAGGCTGCAGAGAGGGGAGTCTCTGTAAAATGGAATGAGGGAATCACTATCAGATCAGCTGTGCTCTGAGTGAATGGTGGGTCAGGATTGTGTGGACTCATGAATGCAACTTATTCATCTATTTCTGTTTGCAACAGGCAAACTCCCCTTCTCTGCCAGTGCCCAAAGCTGGTGGGGAGTGAATCACCTCCTGCTGTCCCTGCGTAACAGGATCCTGTGGTCTCACAAGCCTCCAGATTTCCCAGTGCCAGCCTCGAGCAGTTGAGTGACTCCCTCTTGTTCCTGTGTCCCAGTCTTGAGCAGTTGCGTGACTCCCTCCTGTTTCTGTTTCCCAGTCTCGAGCAGTTGAACGATTGGCTCCTGTCCCTGAGTCCCAGTCTCGAGCAGTTGAATGACACCCTCCTGTTCCTGTGTCCCAGTCTCGAGCAGTTGAGTGACTCCCTCATGTTCCTGAGTCCCACTCTCGAGGAGTTGAATGACTGCCTCCTATTCTTGCGTCCCAGTCTCGAGCAGTTGAATGACTGCCTCCTCTTCCTGTGTCCCAGTCTTGAGCAGTTGAATGACTGCCTCCTGTTCCTTGTCCCAGTCTCGAGCAGTTGAGTGACTCCCTCATGTTCCTGAGTCCCACTCTCGAGCAGTTGAGTGACTCCCTCCTGTTCCTGTGTCCTAGTCTCGAGAAGTTGAGTGACTGCCTCCTGTTCCTGTGTCACAGTCTTGAGCAACTGAGTGATGCCTCCTGATTCAAAGTTTGTGAAAATAGATGTCCTCCTCTTGCTACTGACTAACAGGCTCCAATCGCTCTGTGCTCACCTGCTGCTCCTGTGGAATGGACTTGAGGGACTGAATGGTCGCTTCACATTCTTTACAGCTTCTCTTGACTAAAAGCCTTTCGCCTGTTTCTGTAAAATACCATCAAAATCTGAATGACGTAGTTTTGTATTTGACTCTCAGTAATTGAGCAAACAAGCTGACTGACAGAATTCAGAACCTGAATAGCCTCTTCCTGTTCCTGTGTTATACACTCAAGAGTCAACAGAGTCTCAGTGATGTACAACACGGAAAAAGACCCTTCGATCCAGTCGTCCATTCTGACCAAATATCCTAAATTAATCTCGTCCCCCTTGCCAGCACTTGGCCCATATCCCTCTAAACCCTTCCCATGCACGTACCCATTCAAATGCTTTTTAAATGGTGTAACTGTGCCTGCCTCCACCACCTCTTTTGGTGTTCAGTCCATAAACACAGCAGTCTCTCTTTGAAAGTGTTGTGCCTCCTTTCCCTTTATAAATCTTTTCCCTCTAACTTAAACCTTTGTCCTGTAATTTTCGACTCGCCTATCCTGGTGTAAAGATATTGACTGTTTACCTTATCTATGCCCGTCATGATTTTATAAACCTCTTTAAGGTCACCCCTCAGCCTCAACACTTGAAAATAGTCCCAGCCTATTCAAACTCTCCCTGTAACTCTAACCCTCCAACACCTGCAACATTCTTTTAAATCTCTTCTGCACCCTTTCAAGTTTGACAACATCTTTCCGACAGCAGGGAGACCAGAATTAAAGGCAATATTACAAAAGTAGCCAAACCAATGTCCTGTACAGATGCAACATTTCATGCAAGCGCATAGACGCAAAGCACGCACCAATAAAGGGAAGATCACCAAGTGCCTTCTTCACTACACTATCTACCTGTGACGGCATTTTCAAGGAATGGAGAACCTGCACCACAGGGTGACACAGTAGCTCAGTGGCTTGCATTGCTACCTCAGAGCTCAGCGATCTGGGTTTAATTCTATCCATGAATGACTGCCTGTGTGGAGTTTTCACATTCTCCCCGTGTCTGTGTGTGTTTCTTCCAGGTGCCATGTTTTCCTGCCACAGTTCAAAGATATAGAGGCAAGTGGGAATTGGCCATGCTAAATTGCCCCAAGTACCCAGGAATGTGTGGGCGAGGTGGATTAGCAATGGGAAATGCAGGCTCAGAGGGACAGGGTAGGGGTTTCTTCAGTAGGATACTGTTTAGAGGGTTGGTGTGGCCTCGATGGGCCGAATAGCCTGTTTCGTCACGGTGGGGATTCTATAATTTCAATGGAGTTCTCTTTGATTGACAACTTTTGACAGAACCCTACTTCATGCCTTGCCCTGATTTGTCTTGCCAAAATGCAACACTTCACATTTATCTAAATTTAACTCCATCTGCCACCCCTCGGCTCAACTAATCAAGTTTCCACTTTGTTCAGAGATATCATTTTTCACTGTCGATTACACCACCAAATTTGGTATTATCTACAAGCTTACAGACTATACTTCATATACTCAAATGCAAATTTTTTTTGTGACAAGAGGCAGTGAACTCACTATTGACCTTTGTGGCACACCACTGGTCACAGGTCTCCAAGTTCAATGAACAAATATCCAGTGTCAAGCCCTGTCTCCGATGTTCAAGAAAATGTTGGATCTAAATGGCGAGCTCTCCCAGGATCCCAGGCAGTCTGATATTGCTAACCTGTCTACCATGTAGAACATGTTGGTTTTCATACTGAATTCCCTAAAGACAACATCCACTTTCCTGCCTTGATCAATCGTCTTCATCACTTCTTCAAAACTTTCCACCGAGTCAGTGAGACGTGATCTCCAATGTACAAAGCCCTCTTCTGTCCTTGTCTTTCCAAATGCATATACATCCTTTCCCTCAAGATCCCCTTCAACAATTTAGTCACCATTGACGTCAGACTCACCAGTCTATAGTGACCTGGTTTTTCCTTCCTTTCTTAAATGATGACACTATGTTAGCAGCCCTCCAGTACTATGGCACCTCACCTGTGGAAATCAATGATACAAATATATCACCAAATTGCAGAGCAATCTCTTTCGTAGCTTCCCACAAACTTGTGTGATACAACTGATCAGGTCCCAGGGATTTGTTCACCTTTATGTATTTTAAAATGTCCAACACCTCCTTGTAATATCGATACTTTTCAAGCTATCACTAAACATTTCTTCATTCTCTCGCTCTTGTAACTCCCTCAACATTCAATACTGAGGAGAAATACTCGTTTCATATCCCTCCCATCTCTTGTGGTTCCACTCATAGGTTGCCTTTCTGATATTTAAGGTGTCCTATTCTCTCCCTAGTTAATCTTTTGCCATTAAAAGATTTGTAGAATTTCTTCAATACCTCGTTAACCCTATTTCTAACGCCAACTCGTGTTCACATTTTTCTGGCTCGATTTCCCCGTTGACATTACATTTACTGCCCTTATACTCCTCTCGGGATCCACTTGATTTCAGCTCTGTTTACCTGACATATGCCTGTTTTTAACTTGAACAGAGCATCAATATATCTAGCCATCCAGCACTCCCTGCACCCACCAGCCTTGCCCCTCTCACCAATGGGAACACGTTGGCTCTGGACTCTCTAAAACCAAGTTTTGATTGCCTTGCATTTACCAACCATCCCTATCCCTGTGAATAGGGTATTGCAATCAGCCTTTCACAGGGCTCGCCTAACACTTTCAAAATTGGCCTTGTTCAAAGATAGAACTTTATTGTTTACATCAGGTATTTCCTATTCCATATCTAGTTTAATCGTAATATTTATGCGTAACAGACTTGAAATGTTAAATAAACACTTCCTGCTCCTCTGTAACAGGCTCGAGAGGCTGCATGGGATCCTCCTGTTCCTGTATAACAGTCACAAGACATTAAATGACACAGCAACCCCTGGTTACAAGCAGCCAATAAACTGTATCTGACGGAGGTCCATCCCTTCTCAGTTACAGAAACAATGAACTCCAGGTGCCCTCTCAGTGACACCTCATACAGCTGCAGCGACAAATCCTTTTATTTTGAATGATTTTGTTGGCAAAATGTGCTAATATTCCAGAGTTCCACCTTTTCAATTAGCAACAAGCTAATATGGACTGAATGGCCTTCTCCTAACCTTCTGTAAGAGGCCCATGGGGACAGAATTGCTTCGGCCTGTTCCTGAGCAGCAGTCTCAGTGCTCTGTCTCAAGGTTATAAAAGGATTTGAAAACAGGGCACTTAAAATCCAGCGTAGCCTCACAATGTTCAATAAGTATCATACTGTAGGTTAAGGCATCTAGAAACTTGCCCAACCGATGCTTTTTTTATGTAGCTGATCTATTATTTTATAACTGCTTCCTTTCATAAACAGAGTGGAACATATATACACCCCTGCAGTGTTCCGTTTATAATATTGTATGCAAGGAAAAATAAATAAAAAATTAAAGATTTATGGTCCATCCCTCAGCAACCGTCATCCATTCCATCCAAAACCGGGAAATGTTCCCGTTTATAGTGATATGAAAAGTGATGTATGGAACTGGTTAACTGATCCTATTTGTTCAGTGACTGTGGTTAATGCTAATCTCCATAGATTCTAATTGTCCCAGTGGAGGATTTACATCTTTTAATTATAAATGGGCGCGGTTCAATGCGTTATCCCATAACATGAGCGGGACCATCACCGACAGCACTGACAGGGATCAGCAGATTCAGGGAGAGGGGGAGGAGAGATCAGAATCTGAGAACATTAGACTGGAATGTCCCAACAATGGATCAGAATCTGAGAACATTCGACTGGAATATTTCAACATCAGACAGGAGTTTATCCGATCATTTTTGGTATCTTTCTGTATTTGATTTGTTGAAATTATCATTGCAGATCTATTACGCTCTTCTCTTTATGCAATATTTTTATTATCCCTTCCTGGCTATCGTTGGTGTTCCTGGTAAGTGTCATTGTCCATATCTTTTATCTATAAACTAGTTATGACTGTATTACTGTTCTTTCATATTTTCTACACTTCTGTCCACTATTATTGTTCCTGTTGAAACTCTGAATCCAGATATTTACTCTACAGACCACTACTAACTACATAAATGAAGGTGTTCAATTACTGCCTCCCTCTGCTCTGGCAATGTTACTCATGGGTCTCGATGCTGACCTACTCAATTTCAGCGGAGAACCGCAATGTATTGTATCTTTGCCTTTGTTATTTAAATATTAAGAGCATGGAGGTCACTGTCTACTCTTCTGGTTACAAACTCCACTTCCTTCCAGTGTTTCCATCCCATGCCTGGCCAATCTCTGCGGCTGAAGCGGATGAGTCACTACTGCGGAAGATCCCTTTGATCATGAGCTGATTCCTGACACCATGCCCTGACCATTTCTAGCTTGAAATACTTACCACTCCGCGATGTATCTCACTGGCTTATTCCATCTCCTGTTTGAACCTTGAGTTATAAAATACAGCCTTAATGAAGTTAATAATCTGCTGCTGATGCTCCCAGCTTCAAACCTGCCCAAGAAAATCTGATTCGAACTCACACCAACCTCCCATCCATCTGTCATTCATGTTCACACGGATGTATATTGCTATTTTTATGGCAATGCCTTTATTTTAACATTCTCAAACACTTTACCTTATCTGTACACTCTGATGAACACACACACATGCAGAGAGAGCAAATCTTCCCATTGTAGGCAGTAATCTGATGCGAGTATAGTTAGCATATGATAGTAAAGTTTGCAATGCTCTCCATGCTGGGAAGATAATGCAGTTTACTGAGCAACACACTAGCATGGTCTACACAGCTCTCCATGCTGGGCTGGCATCTTGTCCCAGTTTGTGTTGTTTGTGGTGTTCTGTGAAGCAGATTCAGAATTTGCTGTAACAAACCATTTCAGATGATCTGACAATGCCTTTATTCAATGTTCTCATTCTTGTAATTGTACTCTCGAAGATCTCACTTCTCCAGTTAGTCCCACTGCTCTGTCTTTTTCCCCATATTTCCACAACCTCCTTCCAGTTAATCAACTGTCTGTTTCTGTCTTTAATGTGAATCTCTCTGTCCCTCTGTATCTTTCCCTGGCCTTGGTTTTGGCTATATTTTGCATCGATAGCTGGCATTGTGTAGCTCAGAAACAGTGAAATGTTGTGTGTCAGGCTGTTTTTCACTTCCCGGTATGTCCCATGTGATGGTCCATTGATAGGCGTGTTTCAGAAGTTATGAGACACATCCTCGTAACTTGGACTTTACCTGTGTTTGCCAACTCAGGTGACCTTGTGAACAGTAACACGGGGAAGCCCATTGACTAAAGGACCAGGCATCTAAATTGTCTGACAATGCTGTCACATTTTTTTTTAAAAAAGGTTATTTTCTCTTTTTTTTAAAAAGAGATCTTAAAGTCCAAACTGCCGACTGTAAACGGCTAAAGTAACTAACTTTTAGGGTTTTAGTGTTTTTAATAAATAGTAGTAACAATGGCCAGCTCGCATAGTCCAGGCTTTCTAGTTTTTTCTTTATAGCTGTAAGTCATTAGGTGCGTGTGTCCCAGAAGGGTTGGAAGTTTTAGTAAATTATCCCTAACTGCTATTCTCTCTGAAGCTTCACTTGATGCTGTTTCCTCCTGGATAGGAGAACTGCATGTCTGAATGCTCTTTGTTACCATGGGGTGTGTTTAGGTGATGTTAGTATATTGGAACAGTTCATTTGTAGACGGTATTGTATCCATTATTCGGTTAAGGTTTCCAATAGTTAAGTTATTCTAAATTCCTCTTCATTTTGTATGGATTTTCATTAGAGTGTTTAAATATATTTTGTTTTAATTAATGGTGAGTGGTTTGGGTAGTATCATCACATCTGGAAATCCCACTTCGCATCCAACTTTAAAATAAGAAAATGCTGGCATTCAAGCTACCTTCTTGAAATAATTTGAGACAGTCTGGTTGGTCTAACTGTGGACTCTTGTCTGGTTCTAAATCGATAATACCAAATTGGGTTTGAATTACAATCCCTACAATGTGCAAACAGGCCATTTGACCCAACAATTCCACACCGACCCTCCGAGGAGTCACCTACCCAGAACCATTCCTCTGCCCAATTATGACATATTTACCCCAACAAGGCATCTCACCCACACATCCCTGAAAACTACAAACAATTCACCTGATGTGCACATCTTTAGATTGTGGGAGTAAACCAGAGCATCCAGAATGCTCTCATGCAGACACTGGAGAATATGCAACGGAGACCATTGGGTTCAAAAGTCGCGTATGGTATTGTTCCAGATGTTGAATTCGGTTGGTTTAAAACGTGTTTTGTGTATAAAGATTATTTCAGTCACTGAGAGTTCTCTGGGTGTGGAAGAAGTGAAGTTGGGTGTTATACAAAAGGTAACGAAGGCAAAGCTTTAGGAATTGGCAGACAAGCTGGAGTTGGGGTTGTGTTTGTCTGTGAGAAAATGAGAGATAATTACAGCTATAGCTCGGCAATTACATTTGGTGGAACCACCATCAGACACTTTGGAAATGGCTCGATTTCAATTTGAAATGAGGCGCCTTGAACATGAGAAGGAATTGAAACCAGTTAATTTAAAATGAGAAGTAGAAATAAAAGAAAGGAAATGAAGAAGAAAGAGAGAGAGAGAAGAAAACCAGAGAGTTTCAACTTCAAAAGTTAGTAATTAGAGAGGAAAGTTGACATAGAAGGTGGAGATGAAGGCAGACGGTAGGTTGAATGAGGAAGATAGTAAGGATGAGCAATCCTTTAGTAGCCAAAGGCCTGATGGGGTTTTGTTTAACTACGCTCAGGCATTGTCTAATTTTGATGAGAAGGATGGGGAAGCCTTTTTAATTTCATTTGAGAAAGTGGCTAAACAAATGCAGTGATCAGTTAACATGTGGATTTAGTTGATCCACCCAGAGCTGGTAGGTATTTGCATCCCTATCGGAGGACATATCTGACCACTATGAGGAGGTGAAGAACGCCATCTGAAGGGCATATGAACTTGGGCCAGAAGCTACAGACAGCGTTTCTGGAATCTAAAAAAAAGCTCCCTCGTTAAACGTACATTGAGTTTGAACAAATCAAACAAAGTAATTTTGAAAGGTTATAGAATGGCATTAAAAACAGAGGAAAGCTAAGGCACTCTTAGAGAGATTCTTATTTTGGAGAAGTTCAACAATTCACTTCCTGCAGTCGTGAGAACTCGTGTGGAAGAGCAGACAGAAACAATGGCAAGATTAGAATCTGAAATGGCTAATGATGATGATTGCGTTCAGAAATCAAAGTTTGGTTTCTGGGAGAGATGGAGAAGAATGTGCGAGATCTTCTTAATACATATCCCTGTGAGAGTAAGGTTTACTGGCATAGGCCAGGAGTAGCAGGTGAAGGGTTTTCAGCATTAAGAGGTACAGAAGTATGTAATTATTTTATTCTAAGACATAAGGAGCTATGTTATTCAGAAGAACTATTGGAGAGATGAGGAGTGCTCCATTATGTAACGTGTGGTTGGAGTGTCCAGTGCAAACATCAACAGATTTATTCCACAATGGGGAAGGAAGCCTTGAGCTTGGTGTTGGCGTTACAACATTTCAGCATTTAAATTGCGAAGAACATTCATGAGACAAATCTTTATCACTGATCGTGACCCCTTAAAACTTTTGGAGACGTTCAGGTGAAACAATACCAGTTTGTTTCGATTGAGCTTATTATTGCTGCCATTCAATTTGAAATTATACAGTTGACAGAGCGAGAAAACTAAGTTTTGACACATTCTGGGGACGTGGATGAAGAAAGACAAAGGCATTCTGTGGCAGGAGTAAAATGACTGAAATCGAATCTCGTTGTGAACATTTATATGCTCAGAGTCAATATTATATGTGTGTGTGTGTGTGTGTGTGTGTGTGTGTGTGTGTGTGTGTGTGTGTGTGTGTGTGTGTGTATTGCAATCATAGAATCACAGAGTCATAGAGATGTACAGCATGGAAGCAGACACTTCAGTCCACCCACTCCATGCCCCCAGATTTCCCAACCCAATCTCCTCCCACCTGCCAGCACCCAGCCCATATCCCTCCAAACCCTTCTTATTCATATACCCATCCATATGCCTCTTAGATGTTGCAATTGCATCAGCCTCCACCAAATCCTCTGGCAGCTCATTCCATGCACGTATCACCCTCTGCGTGAAAAAGGTTGCCCTTTAGGTCTCTTTGATATCTTCCCCTCTCATCCTAAACCTATGCCCTCTAGTTCTGCACTCCCCGACCCCAGGGAAAGATTTTGCTTATTTATCCTATCCATGACCCTCATAATTTAGTGAACATTTATAAGGTCACCCCTCAGCCTCCGACGCTCCAGGGAAAATAGCTCCAGCCTGTTCAGCCTCTCCCTATAGCTCAAATCCTCTAGTCCTTGTAAATCTTTTCTAAACCTTTTCAAGTTTCACGACATCTTTCCGAAAGGAAGGAGACCAGAATTGCCCGCAATATTCCAACAGTGGCCTAATTAATGTCCTGTCCAGCCGCAACATGACATCCCAACTCCTGTACTCAATACTATGACCAATAAGGGAAACATACCAAACACCTTCTTCACTATCCTTTCTATCTGCTACTAATAGAAGAAGATTAGGAGATCTAACATGAATCCATCTTTGTATATTGATAGATTATTTTACTAAAGGTGGAGTTGTGAGGATCCTATCACTATAAAAAGGTTATTTTCTCTTGTTTTTTTTAATAGAGGTTTTAAAGACAGAGGTGCGGAACTGCTGTCTGAAAACAGTTTACGTAAATAACTGAGGAGGCCTTTAGGTTTTATTAAAACGGTGATAACAATGGAAGGGCAGTGGCCAGCTCTCCCAGACCAGGGTATCTCATTTTTTTTTGCTGCAGCATTCAGAAGCTGTTGGAGATCCCATCAGGGTTCGAAGTTTCAATAAATGATCCCCAGCTGCTTTTCTCTCTGAGATGGTTGTTGATGTTGATTTTTCCTGGATCAAAAAACTGCATGTAAGAATCTGTATTTGAATTTATCTTTGTGCCAAGCAGTGTATACCAAGAAGGTACGGTATCTATTGTTTGTGTAACTGTTCCAACATATAAGCTCTCCCAAAATTTTCTTTGATTGTATTTTAACTAAAGAATTTGAATAGATTATATTTGGCTTAATGTTGAGTGCTTTGACCAGTCACAACATATCTGGAAAACGCACTTCACATCTCTCTTTCAAATAAGGAAAGGTTTGGGTCTAAGCGGCCTTCTTAAAGTATTTTGTGGGGATCTGGTCTGGTCCACAATATTTGTAGCCGAGGGGTTTCTGACTGACTCCTGTTGCTGAAACGTTAGTGGAGGTGCTGGGGATGGTTTGCTGGGGCTTGTGCTGTGAGCTGCCTCAGACATTCAGTGAGACTGGAGGATTTGGTGACCCAACTTTGGATGGAGCATGGGGACTATGGTAACAGCATCTGGGTGTGTAACATGAACACCAAATGGAACAGAGGCTGCAGACAGGGGAAGCTCTGAAACCACGGGGTGAGTGTGTGTTGGGAAAGGGATCTGCTGTATCCACTCCAGGTTTTCCAGGAACAGCTTCCCAAGTTACACTTAACCCAGGAGCAGAGTATGAGGGGATCTGGACTGAACACGGATCTGGTCACAGAGCGGTGTCACCTTCTTCAACATGACCTGCAGCTTCACGCCAGGGGGAAGACGGTGCTGCAGATGGCTATTAGGGTCACAGTTTCATTCAGCTTCTGTGATCCGAAACTTTCCAGGCCGGAGTCGGTAACAGCTCCGTCTTCTCCCAGTATCTCAACATCAATGTCACTATTCGGTGATGGAGGATGTATATGGTGGATGAGATCAATACATTGCTTCTCCCTCAGCGGGAAGCTGCCAGGTGTATCCTTATTTTCCCAGTATAGTGAGATTCCCGAAGGTGTACATGGTACCTGCAGAGTAGCCATTACATGGGGAGAGGTAGAGGAACTGAAGGAGCTCTCACTCTATTAATAATACAGTGTGTCCATGTACAGTATATTATGTTGGTGAATACCCCTGTCCTGAAAGCAGCCATTGTTCCTTCATTCAGAAGCAGGCAGCCATTCCCATCGTCTACGGGTCTCCATATAGAAAGGAATAATTGTATCTTGGATAAAGGCCTTCCCCTTACTACACGTTTCAAAACACCATCCCCACCACCAACCAACCACATCAAAAGTATTCCATGTGTACAGAGAGCAATGGGGTCACTCGGATTGTCAATGAGCAGACCATCAGGGATGGAGAAAAACCTTCCATGTCTGAACGGGTCTGAGTGAACCCCCCAGTACACAGTATCACCAAGTCCTGTAATCCCTCTCCATTACAGTAAGATACTGCATTCCATTATTCCTGTAAATGAAATTACAGGTTATATTATGTTGTATTGCACCTGCCAGATTATTATCCATTGTCTTTAACTTCCTGTAACTATTTGCAGACACTCCACCCTCTCTTGATAATTTAATCTCTTGCTTATCCAAGCGACATCACCAAACTCAGTATCTGGATATCTATTCCAACCTCCTGATCATTGATGTAGATTGTAAATAGTTGAGGTACCCGCACTGGTCACTGTGTGACTCCACTGGTGACGTTCTGACAAACTGATTAAGACTGATTTATCCGGAGAGCCTGCTTCTTGTTTGATAGACAGTCTTCCCTCTATACTGTGTAACACAGTCGAAAGGCTGAGTATGGACGAGGAGCATCAGTCAGGAATCCAACCCCTCAAACCTGCTCCGCCATTGAATACAATCATGGCTGATGTTATCGCGGCCTCTGTTCCACTTTCCTGATAACTCTCCATCCTAAGACACCTTATTTGCAGGAATCAGTTGAGGGAACTATCTCTGAGCTCCTTCCAATATAACAATACACTTTCTTCATTGAGTACAAAAATTCTTTACACACTACTCCAATGTGATCTCACTAAGATCCTGTACAGAGGCAGCAAAAACATTACCAGGCTGCTGAAAGGTTCCCATCCAGTTTAGAGCAGTCTCAGCTCTCTAGGGTAATACACAGCATTGTTTAAAATCATTGTCCTTCTCTACTCCACATGTATAACGGGAGATCTAGAGAAAATCTCACAATAATGCTTGAGAAGAGCATGAATAACGTGGTGAGATGACCTCTAACATTAATTTTATTTAGAATCTGGCCATTGGGGAGGTGCCAGAGTGCTGGAGAACGATTAATACGATCCCACTTTACAGGATTCATGATTTGGAAATGCTGGTGTCCAAAGTTAAAAATCACACAACACCAGGTTATAGTCCAATAGGTTTAATTGGAAGCACACTAGCTTTCGGAGAGCCGCAACTTCATCAGGTGATTGTGGAGGACAAAATTGTAAGGCACAGAATTTATAGCAAAAAATTACAGTATGATGTAACTGAAGCTACACATTGAAAATTACCTTGATTGTCTGTTGAGTCTTTCATCTATTGGAATACCATGATAGTTTCGCTCCTTCCGTGTGTAAATCAAAAAACCATATTTTAAAAGTTGCATTCTCAGGTTAACTGTAACAATTGGGTTAGTTACACAATATGTCGAAGGTGTTAGCGCCCTGTGTTCTCTGTCTATGCCATGCTTTTAGATCGATTCTAAACTAAATAGTCAAATAACAGAGTTTTACTGTATTCCTGCAGTTTTTGAGCAAAGTACAATGTAACACTGCAAGTACAAATTCACCCCACAAAATATTTGTGTGCATGTGGGTCTTTGTCTGTCTGTGTGTGGTGTTTTTGTCTTGGTTGGGGGTTGTGAGTGTGAGAGGGAGTGTATATGTGTGTGTAGTGATGTAGGGTGTTTTAAGTCTGTGAGGGGGTGCATATGTGAGTGTGGGAGAGTGTGTGTGTGTCTGGGGTGGGGGTTTGCGAGTGTCTGTGAGAGACAAGGTATACGTGCCTGCATGAGTGTGGAGTGGTCTAAGTCTCTGAGAGCATCCATGTGTGAGTATGGGAGTGTGTATGTCTGTAAGGTTGTGTGCAAGTGTCAGTGTGCGTGTCTGTGCATATATGTGTCCATGTGTATGTGTGTGTACAGGAGTGACTGTGCGTGTGTGTGTGTGTGTGTGTTTGTGTAGGTGTGTCTGTGCGTGTATATAGTGCAATGGTGGTCACCTGTAGTATGACATGAACCCAAGGGCCCTGTTGAGGCCCTCCCTATGGGTACTGCTCTTAGCTATCAGCCCCTGTTTGGCCACTTCTCGCTATTGCCTGTCCCGAAGTCTGCCTTGGAGGATGGTCACCCGAAGGTCCGAGGTCGAATGTCCTGTACCACAGAAGTGTCCCCAGCTGGGAAACAACACTTCTCTCTGTTGATTGTTTTGTGGTGCCCATTCATCCTTTGCTGTAGCCTTTGCTCGGTTTCCCCAATGTACCATGCCTCTGGGCGCCCTTGCTTGCAACGTATAAGATAGACAATGTTGGCTGAGTCACATGAGTACCTGCCACGTACATAGTGGGAGGTGTCCTCACATGTAATGGTGATAACCATGTCCACACTCTGACACGTCTTGCAGCGCCTACCATGACAGGGTTGTATGAAGTTGTCCTGAGAGCTGGGCAGCTTGCTACGAGCAATGATCTGTTTGAGGTTTGGCGGTTGTTTAAAGGGAAGCAGTGGAGGTGTGGGGAAGGTCTTGGCGAGGTGCTCAACCTCATTGATAATGTGTTGCAGGTCACGAAGAACATGGCATAGTTTTTCAGCTCCTGGGAAGTACCGAACAACGAAGGGTACCCTGTTGGTTGCCCCAGCAAGGTACCACAATGACTTCCTTAGGAGATAGACATGTGCTGCAACCGACAGGGTACCCTTCGTTGTTCAGTGCTTCCCAGGAGCTGAAAAACTGCACCATGTACTTGGTGACCTGCAACTCAATATCAATGAGTATGAGCACCCCGACAAGACCTTCCCATACCTCCACTGCTTGCCTTTAAACAACCGCCAAACCTCAAACAGATCATTGTTCAGAGCACATTGCCCGGCTCTCAGGACAACTCCATACAACCCTGTCAAGGTAGGCGCTGCAAGATGTGTCAGAGTGCGGAGATGGATACCACCATTACACATGGGGATACCTCCCACTATGTACGTGGCAAGTTCTCATGTGACTCAGCCAACGTTGTGTATCATATACGTAGCAGGCAAGTATGCCCTGAATCA
This sequence comes from Hemiscyllium ocellatum, assembly GCF_020745735.1. Taxonomy (NCBI): domain Eukaryota; kingdom Metazoa; phylum Chordata; class Chondrichthyes; order Orectolobiformes; family Hemiscylliidae; genus Hemiscyllium; species Hemiscyllium ocellatum. The sequence goes on from NW_026868839.1 coordinate 597,123, forward strand.
TGGTATATTGGGGAAACCGACCAAAGGCCACGGAAATGGATGAATTGGCACCACACAACAATCAACAGACAGTTGCCTCGCAGTTGGGGAACACTTCAGTGGTCCAGGACATTTGACCTCGGACCTTCAGGTGACCATCCTCCAAGCTGAACTTCGGGACAGGCAACATGGAAAAGTGGCCGAGCAGAGGCTGATAGTTAAGTTCCATATCCATAACGAGGGCCTCAACCGGCACCTTAGGTTCATGTCACACTATAGGTGACGACCATTGCACTATATACACATCTACACACAGACACGTCTACACACACACACACACACTACACAAACACAGAGCCACTCCTATACACATATATACACATGGAAGGCACACACACACACTCTTACAGACACACACCCTCCCACACTCACTCATGCATCCTCTCAGAGACATAGGCCACTCTACACTCATGCGCACACATACACCCTCTCTTTCACAGACACACACAACCCCCCAGCCCAGACACACACACACACACACACGCACACTCTCCCACACTCACACCTACACCCCTCACAGACTTAAGGCACTCTACACTCACTACACACATATACACTCTCTCTCACACTCACAACCTCCAACCCAGACAGACACACAAGCAGACTGTCACAAAGATCCACAAGCACACCTATATTTTGTGGGGTGAATTTGTAATTGCAGAGTACATTATACTTTGCTCAAAAACTGCATGAATTAATGTAAAACTCTGTTATTTCACTTTTTAGATTAGAATCATCTAAACATCCTGGCATAGACAGAGTGCTAACACCTTCGACATATTGTCTAGCTAACACCAATTGTTACATTTAACCTGAGGAAGCAACTTTTTTTTTACAAAAAGTTGTTTTTGATTTGCACACGAAAGAAGTGAAACTATCATGGTATTCGAACAGATGAAAGACTCAATACATGGTCAAGGTAATTTTCAATGTATAATTTCAGTTACATCACACTGTAAATTTTTGCTATAAATTCTGTGCCTTACAATTGTGTCCTCCACAATCACCTGATGAAGGAGCGACGCTCCGAAAGCTAGTGTGCTTCCAGTTAAACCTGTTGGATTATAACCTGGTGTTGTCTGATTTATAACTTCACAGTATGGTTGGTAGAGATAGACCAGGGAAGTATAGTTGAACGAATATTAATTCACAGTTAAGGAAACTACTGGAGAAAACACGGAAGGATAAAATTGAACTCCAATCAGAGTAGCAAGATCGGATCAGGGATAATCATCATGGTTTTATCAGAAGGAAGTCAAATCTAATGAATTTGATTGAATTAGTTTGAGGAGGTCACTTATTTAGTATTGCAGCAAGGCCTTTGGCAAAGCCCCATATGGGAAACTTTAAAATAAAGTAAAATCTCATGGAATCAAGGATAACGTGACAAGTTACAACGGAAAGTTTCTTAGTGTCAGGGGTCAGAGGGTGGTGGGATAATACTGTTTGTGTGACTGGAGACCAATGTCCCTTGGTGTACCACAGGGATAAGTGCTGTGTCCCTTATTATTTGTGGTTTTCATAAATGGTGCAGATGTGAATGAAGGGGTTGGGTGAAAGGGGTGGGGATTGTGATAAGCACGTTTGTGTTTGCCTGGTTGATTGGCAATGAGGAGAAAGGTCTTATGTTACAGAAAGGTACAGATGGAATGGTCAGATGGTCAGATCAATGGCAGATGGAACGTAACCCTGATAAATATGAGGTGATGCACAGTGGAAGAAGGAACCAGACAGGGGAGTAATCAATGAATTGCAGCACATTGGGAAGCTCAGTTCGTTCTTCTCCACACATCACTGAATGGGACTGAGAAGGGTAATGGACTAGCTAAGAACTGGACCTTGGGTGTAGCGTTAATCAATCGGGGTGTAGATTATAAGAACTATACACAGCATTGGTTAGGCCAAGATGGAATACTGTATGTAGCTCTGGAAGCCACTTAAAAGGAAGGGTATGGTTGTACTGGATGGTATGCAGATGAGATTCACCAGGATGTTCCCTGGGATGGAGCATATCGCTATGGAGAGAAACTGGATAAGCTCAGGTTGTTTACATTGGAGCAGAGAAGGCTGAGGGGGATGTGATTCAGAAGGCAACGATTATGAGAAGCATGGACATGGGTGGATAAACAGCAACTGTTCCTTTTAGTCATGAGCACCCCGACAAGACCTTCCCCACACCACCACTGCTTGCCTTTAAACAACCGCCAAACCTCAAACAGATCATTGTTCAGAGCACATTGCCCGGCTCTCAGGACAACTCCATACAACCCTGTCAAGGTAGGCGCTGCAAGATGTGTCAGAGTGCGGAGATGGATACCACCATTACACATGGGGATACCTCCCACTATGTACGTGGCAGGTTCTCATGTGACTCAGCCAACGTTGTGTATCATATACGTAGCAGGCAAGTATGCCCTGAATCATGGTATATTGGGGAAACCGAACAAAGGCCACGGAAATGGATGAATTGGCACCGCACAACAATCAACAGACAGGAGTTTTGCCTCGCAGTTGGGGAACACTTCAGTGGTCCAGGGCATTTGACCTCGGACCTTCAGGTGACCATCCTGAACAAGCGAGAACACTTTTAAAGTGAAGGGTTTGAGAATTAGAGAGAATTTGAGGTTTGTTCTTTGCCCAGAAGCTGTTAGGGTCTGGAATTCACTTCCTGAGAGCGGAGGTATCACAGGTAGCCTCATAACCATCAAAAAGTACTTGGACGAGCACTTGGAAGTGTCATAACATTCCCTGCTATGGGCCTGTTGTTTCAAAGTGGGACTAATATAGGTTGTGCTGTATTTCTGTTGGTCTATGCTCCTGTGAGTATATGGTGTGGAAGGTAAATTATTGAGGAGCAAAAGGCAGGAATTGATGGGTTTCTGAAGAGTATATTCACAAAGTTTATAAGAGTGAACTGTAATAGCTCGTCAAATCGTGTCAATGTGAGAAGTATGAGAAAACAAGTGAAACTTCCTTACAATCTGAAACCAGAGAATGGAGAATGGGTAACGGAAATGGCAGAACAATGAAACAGCTACTTCAGGTCTGTCTTCACAGAACTTTCAAACAATACGAGGAAAACCAAGTCGGGTGTGGCAAAAAGGTTCGAGTACATGGGGCATAGAACATAGCAAATAAAAGATTTAGGAGAAAGTATTGGGACTGAAAATAATGGTCACAGACAACGCTAACACGGATTTATGAAATAGGGATTATGTTTGAGAAACGGTCTAGGAGACAAGTACTTGGAGTTTCAGGAAAGTTTTGGTAAAGCTAGTTTGCAAAATAAAATCTGAGTGGATTGGGGCGAATATATGACCATGTTTCCAGAATGGGACTGCTGGCAGGAAGCAGTAAATAGAAATGAATAGGCTCGTCAAACAACAGCCTGACATTGTCTGTAAGATATGATTCTGTGAGTATGACTATATCCCAGACACCCCATCACCTTCCAGGATATCTCCTGTCTCACCAGCAGAACAGACAGAGAACAGCCAGGGAATTCCTAGAGGCATGGCACTCATCCACAGACACAATCAATGAGCACATCGACCAGGACCCAATATACCAGCCACTGCAGCGGACAGCTGGAACTGACAACCGGAAGCGGCAGAGACAAACCACTACAAATGCCGGAGGAAACATCACAGAAGCGCTTCACCGGAGGCTCCCAAGCACTGACGATGTCACCTAGAAAGGGGATGAAACATCTGCAACACAAATTCCCAGCTCGGCGAACAGAACCACAACAACAGGCACCCAAGCTATAAATCTTCTCACAAACTTTGAATTAGTAATTATTAGTGGTTATTAGAATTAGTAACAGATACAGCAGAAGTGATGGTGGAGTGGGATACAATTGGAAGGGAATTGCTCTGGGAGTCCTCAACAGTGACTCCGTATCCCATAGGTCTCGAGGCGTTAGTTTACACATGGGAAGAAAACCTCCTGCTGATTACCATGTACCAGTCTCTCTTAACTGATGAATCAGTACTCCTCCATGCTGACCAACACTTGGAGGAAGCCCTGAGCGTGGCAAGGACACAAAGTTGTACCCTGGGTGGGGGATTCCAATGTCCACCACCAAGTGTGGCTCAGCTGCAGCATTACAGATCGAACTGGTCGGGTTCTCAAGAACATAACTGCTAGACTGGGTCTGCCGCAGTTGGTGAAGGAACTAACGAGACATATTTGATTTCATTCGTACTAATCTGCCAGTTGCAGAAGTATCTCTCCATGACAGTATCTGTAAGAGTGACCATCGCATAGTCACTATGGAGACAAAGTCACACCTTCACATTGAGAATAGCTTCCATCATATTGGGTGGCACTATTACTGTACTAAATGGGACAGACTTCGAACAGATCTAGCAGTTCAATCCTGGGTTTTCATATGGTGTTGTGAGTCATCAATAGCAGCAGAATTGGACTCCCGCACAATCTCATGGCCTGGCATATCCCCCTTGCAACAATTACTATCAAGCCAGAGAATAGACTCTGATTCAATGGAGTGTGCAGGAGCAGCACCAGCCATTCCTGAAAATGAGGGGACAGCCTGACGAAACCACCAAACAGGACAACATGTGGGCCAAACAGTATAATCAGTATGTAAGAGACAGAGCTATGTGATCCCAAAAGCAACGGATCAGATCTCAGTTCTGCAGTTCTTCCACATCTCGTGGAGAAATGGTAGGGACATTTAAACAAGTCATTGGAGAAGGAGATTCCACAAATATCTCCATCATTAATGATGCAATATCCTAGCTCATCATTGCAAAAGATAAGGTTGATGCATACTCAACAATCTTCAGTAAGAAATGCTGAGCGCATTATCCATCTTGGCCTCCTTCAGTGGTCCTCAGTAATTCAGTTACCAGTCATCAGCAATTCCATTTAATCCATGCAATATCCAGAAACGGTTGTAGACACTGGATACTTCAAAGGGTACATACCCTGACTACATTCTGGCAATAGCACTGAAAACATGTGCTATAGAACTTGCCACTTCCCTAGCCAAGCAGTTCCCATACAGTTACAACAACGACATTTACCCGATTGTATGGAAAAGTACCCAAGTATCTGCTATACATAAAGAGCAGAAAGAATCCAATCAGGCCAATTACCAACCCATCAGTCTACTATCTATCATGGAAGGTGTTTGTGCTTTTAAGCAGCACCCTGGTCAATGACGCCAGTTTGGACTCTACCAGAGCCGCTCAGCTTCTGACCTCATTCCCTCAAACATGGACAAAAGCGCTGAATTCCAGAGGTGGGGTGAGAGTGACAGGACTTTAAATCAAAGCTGCCTTCGACCAAGTGTGGCATCAAGTGACCTTAGCAAAACTGGAATCAATGGGTATCCGGGTTAAACTCCCCGCTCGTTAGAATCGTACCTGACACATAGGAAGATGGTCATGGCTGATGAAGGTCAGTCAACTCAGCTCCAGGACAAGTCTGTAGGAGTCACTAGAGCAGCGGCTTAGGCCGAAGCATCTTCAGGTCTCCTTCATCAATGGCTTGCCTCTATTATAATGTCAGAAGTGGGGATGTTCGCCAATGATATCACAATGTTCAGCAACATTTGTGGCCCCTCAGATACTGAAGTAATCCATGTCCAAATGAGACAAGATCTGGACAGTATCCAGGCTGACAAGTGGCAAGTAATATTCAAGCCACACAAATGCCAGACGGTGACCATCACCACTAAAATACAATCTAAACACTGCCCCTTGACATTCAATGGTGCTACCATCACTGAATCCCCCAGTATCAAAATCCTGGGGGATAATCATTGCTCAGAAACTCACGAGACTCGCCCACATAAACACAGTAACTACAAGAGCAGGTGAGAAGCTAGGAATACTGCGGCGAGTAACTCACATCCTGACTTCCAAAAGCCTGTCCATTATCTACAATGCATAAGTCAGAAGTGTGATAGAATACTCCCTGTTTTCCTGGATGATTGAAGACCCAACAACACGAAAGAAGCTTGATACCATTCTGGGCATAACAGCCAGTTTGAGTGTCGTTTCATCCACAATACTCCACCATCAACGCTCAGCAGCAGCAGTGTTTTACAATCTGCACCGAAATGGTTCACCAAAGATCCTCAGACACCCTCTTCCCAACTCACGACCACGTCTATCCAAAAGGACAAGGGCAGCAGATGTATGGGAACACCACCATCTTCAAGTTCCCCTCCAAGCCATTCACCATCCTGATTTGGAAATATATCACCTTCCCTTCACTGCAACTGGGTCAGAATACTGGATTCCCTCCCAAATGGCATTGTGGGACAGGTGGACTGCAGCAATTCAACAAGGCAGCTCACCACTACCTGCTCAAGGGCGACTAGGGATGGGCAATAAATGCCGGCCCAGCCAGTGACACCCAGATTCACGAAATAAATAAATCAGAAAAATAAAATGAACACAGGAAGGTTACTGAGGTATCGCAGGGATCGGTGCTCGGGCCCCGCTGTTCACAAAACGCATTAAGCATTTGGTTGCGGGTATGAAATCCCAGCCTGCTAACAGCACTAAAGGATGTCGGATTGTGAGTGGGCGAGGAGGTTGTAAGAAAAGCTCCAAGGTGACTGAGACACGTGGAGTGAATGGGCAAATACGTTGCAGATGGAGAGTAAGGTGGGTCGAGGTGACGGTGGGCCCTTTCGTGGGAACAAGCGATTGGCAGCCTATGCTTGAACCATGTTGATCTACAAAGCGATGTATACTCCTTTTTGTTGTTTCCTTCTGAGCAGCCCTCCAAGGTCCCTGCTGCACAGTGAGGTCTCAACCCAGAGGTCAGTTGACCAGTGTACACAGACCCTCCAAGGGGGGAGTTGTAATATGGAAAATGATCTGGATCTCCCTGTACACCAGTCACTGAAAATAATATTGCAGGAACAGAAAGTAGTTAGGAAGGTAACTGATGCATTGACCTTAATTTCAGGTGGATTTGAGTCCAGCAAAAAGGGTCTCTTACTGCAGCTGTACAGGGCCTTTTTGGGACCACATCTTGAACATTGTGCAGTATTGTGTGCAGTTTTGGTCTCCTTACCGAATAAAGGACAAACCTGACATTGAGGGAATGCAGTGAAGGATGGCCAGACTGATCTCTGGGATGACAGGCTTGTTGTGGGAGCAGAGTTTGGGGCAACTAGGCCTGTATTCCATGGGCTTTAGGAAAATGAGTGGAGATTTCAGTAACATATATAACACTCGGACAGGGTGAGACAGATTGGAAGCAGGAATGATAATTCTCCTGACTGGTATGTCTAAAACAAGGGGCCAAAGTATTAGATACAGACAGGACACTCTGCATTGAGATGAGAATAAATGTCTGGAATCAGGCACTGGTGACCCTGGGGAATTCGCTCACACCTGGTAGCCAAGACACTCTATATAAATAAGGATTTAGAGACAGGAAAGGGATGGTGGGAGAGCAGGAGTACGGTGTGGAAATAAAGGGCCAGCCATCATTATGCTGAATTGGGTGGCAAACTTGATGGACCAAAGGGAGTACTGCATTTCTTATTTTATAGCTCTCCAAGGTTACTCACATTAATGGATATATTCATAGTGTGGGAAAAGAGCATTGAGGAGATGTTTGAGCATGAACTAGAATGGGTGAGGCTCAATGTGTTTTGCAACCTCCTCCTTTACCGGTGTTTCTGTGTAGTGTGTGGGAAAGTTGTCACAAACTCTCAGATGTTAGGAAGAACGTCTCTGCAATATCAACAGGATTGTGTTTACTGTTCCCTTTTCCGATACCGAGGCTGGTGCCGGGTGTTCTGTCTCGTTTTATCCTTTAAGAGCTTGGAGCAGTTTGAAACAATAGATTATTTTGCTTGGCCGACTCAGAGACCATTGAAACGTTTATCATATATCTGTGTGTCTGGAGTCATGTTTAGGACAGACCAGGAAAGCACGGGAGATTCACTTCCTGAAAGTCCTTGGGGAAGCAAATTCGTGTTTGCAATCGATATTGGTTTCAAGGTCATATTACTGACACCAGATTTTGCATCTTAATATTTTATTAATTATTTTAACCATCCACCCGCTGCCAGACCATTAGCCTGGTCTGGATTAGTAATCTAATGACATTTCCACAACAGCCCCATCTCTACATGGGGACATATCAGAGACAACACTGAGCTAGTTATTTCTGTGCTGCTTGACAACTCTGTCAAAAAGAACTCCCACCAACTTGACTATCGTGACTGTCCCGAGGGAATGGTAATCGGTCAGATTGTAATTATTCCCCTCTTAGGGGACCGGACATAGCTGAGTAATTTTCCACATTGCCAGGGAGATGTGAGAGTTGGAGCTGGAATGAAACAGCTTCCCCAAGGACACGGCTTGTTGTGCAGCACAAGTCTTCAGTTTGATCGCAGGAATGGGGTCAGGTCCCATTGCCTTTGTCGTATCTACTGTGTGTTCGGCTGTTTCTTCATGTCATTGGCAGCGAATCAGATTGATTAAACACTGGCAACTGTGGTTCTGTGGGCATCATGGCGAGAGTGAGGTGGATCATCGACTCAACACTTCTGGCTGAGGATGGCACAGATACTACATCCTTGTCTTTTACACTGATATGAAGGTCTGTTCCATTATCTAGGATGGGGATGTTTGTGGATCCCTTTCCTCCAGTCATTTGTTTAATCATCCATCACCATTTATGACTGAATGTGGCAGGACTGCGGAGCTTTGATCAGATCGGTTGCTCAAGTGCGGTAACATTAATTTGTTAGCATAAATAGACAATAGACAATAGGAGCGGGTGTAGGCTATTCCGCCCTTCGAGCCTGCACCACCATTCAATATGATCATGGCTGATCATCCTTAATCAATATCCTGTTCCTGCCTTATCTTAATAACCCTTGATTCCATAATCCTTGAGAGCTCTATCCAACTCTTTCTTAAATGAATCCAAAGACTGGACCTCCACTGCCCTCTGAGGCAGAGCATTCCACACAGCCACTACCCTCTGGCTGACGAAGTTTCTCCTCATCTCTGTCATAAATGGTCTACCCATATTTTTAAGCTGTGTCCTCTGGTTCAGCACTCACCCATCAGCAGAAACATGTTTCCTGCCTCGCGAGTGTCCAATTCTTTAATAATCTTAGATGTCTCCATCATATCCCCTCTCAGTCTTCTAAACCCAAGGGTATACAAGTCCAGTCGCTCCAGTCTTTCAGTGTAAGGTAATCCGCCATCTCAGGAATTGACCTCGTCAACCTACGCTGCACTCCCTCAATAGCCAGAATGTCTTTTCCCAAATTTGGAGACCAGAATTGCACACAGTACTCCAGGTGTGGTCTCACCAGGGCCCTGTACAGCTGCAGAGAAACCTCTTTGCTTCTATACTCAATCCCTCTTGACATGAAGGCAAGCATGCTATTCGCCTTCTTCACTACCTGCTGAACCTGCATGCATACCTTCATTGACTGGTGTACAAGAACACCCAGATCTTTCTGTACTGCCTAAATTGATTCCAGTTAGATAGTAATCTGCCTTCCTGTTCTTGACACCAAAGTGGATAACCATACATTTATTCACATTAAACTGCATCTGCCATGCATCTGACCACTCACCTAACTTGTCCAGGTCACCCTGTAATCTCCTAATATCCTCATCACATTTCACCCTGCCACCCAGCTGAGTATCATCTGCAAATTTGCTAATGTTATTGCTAATACCATCTACTTTATCATTAACATATATTATAAAAAGCTGCGGTCCCAGTTCTGATCCCTGTGGGACCCCACTGATCAGTGCCTGACATTCTGAAATGGAGCCGTTTATCACAACTCTTTGTTTCCTATCAGCCAACCAACTTTCAATCCAAGTTAATACTTTGCCCCCAATACTATGCGCCCTAAGTGTGCTCACTAACCTCCTATGCGGGACTTCATCAAAAGCTTTCTTATAGTCCAGGTACACTACATCTCCCTCGTCCATCTTCAGAGTTACATCCTCAAAAAATTCCAGAAGATTAGTCAAGCATGATTTCCCCTTCATAAATCCATGCTGACTCTGACCTATCCTGTTTCTACTATCCAGATGAGTCGTAATTTCATCCTTTATAGTAGACTCCAGCATCTTTCCCACGACTGAGGTCAGACTAACTGGTCTATAATTTCCTGCTTTCTCTCTCCCACCTTTCTTAAAAAGTGGCACATCCTTAGCCACCCTCCAATCTGCAGGAACTGATCCCGAATCTATCGATCTCTGGTAAATAATCACCAACGCATCCACGATTTCTCGAGCCACGTCCTTCAGTAACCTGGGATGTAGACCATCAGGCCCAGGGGACTTATCAACCTTCCAACACCAATTCCTGGCAAATATAAATTCCCTTCAGTTCAGGTTCTTCAGCCACTGTTACCTCAGGGAGATTGCTTGTGTCTTCCCCAGTGAACACAGATCTGAAGTACCAATTCAATTATTGTGCCATTTCTTTGTTCCCCGTAATATTTCCCCTGTTTCTGTCTTCAAGGGCCCAATTTTAGTCTTAACCATTTTTTTTGCCTTTCACACACCTAAAAAAACTTTTACTATCCTCCTTTATATGATTAGCCATCTTAAATTCGTACCTATTTTTTCTCTGCGTATTTTCTTCTTGGTAATCCTCTGTTGTTCTTTCCAGTCCCCCGTTTTCCCACTTATCTTTGCTATGTTATACTTTTTCTCTTTTAACGTTATATGATTCTTAACTTCCCTCGTCAGCCACGGCCACCCATGCCTCCTCCTCCTGGGATCTTTCTTCCTTTTTGGAATGAACTGATCCTGCAACTTCTGCATTATGCACAGAAATATCCGCCATTGTTCCTCCACTGTAATCCCTGCTAAGGTATTGCACCATTGAACTTTGGCCTGCTCCTCCCTCGTAGCTCAATAGTTCCCTTTATTAAACTGTAAAATTATCACTTCCGACTGTACCCTCTCCCTCTCAAATTGCAGATTGTATTATGGTCAGTACTTCCCAATGGCTCCTTCACTTCGAGGTCCCTGACCAATTCTGGTTCGTTGCACAATACCAGATCCAGAATTAACTTCTCCCAGGTCGGCTCCAGCACCAGCTGTTCTAAGAATCCATCTCTGAGGCAATCCATAAAGTCTCTTTCTTGCGGTGCAATACCATCCTGATTCTCCCAGTCTACCTGATGTTGATATTCCCTATAACAACTCTAGCAACATATTTGCGACAGGCCAATTTCAGCTCCTGATTTAACTTACTTCCGACATCCAGACTCCTTTTTTGGGGCGTGTGGGTAACTCGCAAGAGGGTATTTTTACCCTCAGTATTTCTGAGCTCTATCCACACTGACTCTACATCCCCTCATTCTACGTTCCCCCGTACAAGGGACTGAATATCCTCCCTTACCAACATGGCCACCCCACCCCCTCTGCTCGTCATTCTGTCCTTACAATAGCATGTGTAGCCTTGAGTATTAATTTCCCAAGCCCTGTCCACTTGAAGCCACGTCTCAGTTATCCCCACAATACCGTATCTGTAAATTTCCAAAAGAGCCTCAAGCTCATCCATCTTATTTCTAATGCTTCATACATTCATATATGGTATTTTTAATTTGTTACTGCCCTGACCCTTCCCATCAACTCCTATTTCACTCAACCTTACAGCATGATCTCCTTCTGAGTTTCCTGCCTCATTGATACAGTTGTCTTTCTTGACTTCCCTTGTTCTAACTTTCCCTCCAATTTCCTTCTTAAACATCCAGTTTGTCCCCTCCCCACACCCCCCCCCCCACCCCCGCTTCTTAGTTTAAACATAGCTGAGTTGCAATAGCAGACCTGACAGCCAGAATGCTGGTCCATAACCTAGGATGGTGCAAATCGTCTCTCTTGTAGAATTTATGCTTCCCGCAAAATATTCCCCAGTGATCCAAGAATTTAAATCCTTGCTTCCTGCAGCAGTTCCCCAACCACACGTTCAAGTCCATTATCTCCCTGTTTCTGGCCTCACCAGCCCTAGGAACTGGAAGCAAACCGGAGATAACCACCTTGGGCGTCCTGCTTTTCAGCCTTCTTCCTTGTTCTCCGAAGTCCCGCTGTAGTATGTTCCTCCTCTTCTTCACGACATCATTTGTGCCGACATATACCACCACCTCTGGCTCTTCACCTTCGCCTTGGAGGATTTCCTGCACTCTGTTTGTGATGTCTTTAACCCTGGCACCAGGAAGGCAACACACCATCCTTAAGTCCCGTCTGCTGCCACAAAAACCCCGGTCAGTTCCTCTCACTATGGAGTCCCCTATTACCACGGCTCTGTGTGACTCTTCTGCTCTGCCTCCATGCCAACATTTGATTGAAAGACCTGGCCGCCTCGTGGACTGGCAGTGTCATCTGTCTCTACTGTTCCCAAAAGTTTCAACTTGTTCCTGACAGGTACTTCCCCCGGGGTCCCCTGCACCCGTCTCCTCTCTGCCTTACTCATTGTCTGCTCTCCTCTGCTCTCTTCTGGTACGATTAGCGTAATAACCTCGCTGAAGGTCTTGTCCAGAAAGATCTCGTTCTCTCGGATGAACCTAAGGTCCTCGAGTTCTTTCATCAGCGCTGCAATACGCTCTGCCAGTAGCTGAACGTGCACACACTTTCCACACTTATACAAGCCAGACACACCAGAGTCGTTGACCTCCCACATCAAGAACGTAGCACACTGAACCAGCTTGGCAGTCATGTCTTCACCCTCTTCAACTGTGGCGTAATCACTTCCACTTAAATAGCAATCACTTACCTTCCCGACCGGCTTGGCGTTCCGACTTCACTTCCGCCCAGCTCCTGCCTCTCTGATGCGAAAAGCAGGTTTAGGTTCACGTGGTTCTGACCCTGACATGTTCACCCACAGTCACTACTGATATATAGATCGTGTTGATTGTAATGGCAGACTGAGGAGATTATCCCTGGGTAAAATATAAAAGGTGGTGCTTGAATGGTATTCTGCTTCTCGTGCTGCTGTGGTCTCCAGCACTACGTGGATATGCAGTTTTGAGCCGCAATATCTGAAATGCAATTCTGCTCTCTGTCCCCTAGTTCACATTGAGACTCATTCACCCATCAGCCCTGTACTCAGTGACCTACTCTGGTTTCTGATGTGGAAATACTTGCATTTTCATATTCTCATTCTGCTGAGGTCATGTTTCCAATCTGACACATTCCATCAGAACATTTAACTGATTTTATTCAATTGTTAAATTCACCTGATCTTTTCCCTTGAGTAATCCCATCTTCTGGGTTTAAGTTGAATGTGTTTCCGTCTGTTTCTCTCCCTGACAATGAATAAGAACTCTGCAGTGTCAGGGATGCCAGCCTGATGTAGTTTCAGAGCCAATGAATTCTCTAGATTCCCAATCATCTTCACCACATTGTATGTTTCCTCTTTTGATTCGAAGCCTTGTCACTCATGGCTGCCTTGTCCTCCCATGAATATGATTCATCTTTTTGGGAGAATTTCTAATATTCTCCGAATTATCCAACATAAATTCCTGCCATTGTAGCTCCGTGGTCTTCCCTGCTTGGCTCCCCTTCCAATTAACTTTAGCCAGCTCCTCCCTCATATCTTTGTAGTGATATTGCTCAATTATAACCACATTACATCAAGAAGAGAGCTATAGATATAAATCGAAATAAGGTGTTTTGAGAGATGGGACATAAAGAATAATTGGCAATTTTTTTGACTAGATACAAAGAGAGAGGATATAGATGGGGACATGTGAAAAATGAGTAAACTAGGTTATTGAAAGTAATAGATGCACATCCCTCAATGTTTTGGCAATTCCTGTGTGCTGTGGTACTTTCTACAGTGCATTTATAACAGAGTAATGTGTTCAAATGGTGGGTCTGATGCCAGAATTTTTCTCTCCAATGATATGACAGACACTAGCTTTGGAATGCACCCAGCAGGCCAATATATTGAAGTCCCAGTAGAAAGGGGATTAACGGAAATACGTTGGGACACCAGAAGAAAGAATGTACAACACACAACCTGATAAGAATGTGAAGTTAGAGTAGAGAATTCCAGAAAAGGATGGAACACTGCGAGAAGGGGAACATGTCACATTACATGAGCATCAAATAATGTTTTATAAATTTTATACGTCATGTGCGTCATTTTTCAATAACTGTGTCTCCATTGTTCATTTAGAATGTGTTGTGCACATATGAAAAATATCTGCACACACACATTGATTAAACAATGTATACAAAATCATTTTTCTGCCATTGTAATGGTCCTGTTGTCATGTTACCAGGATACATGAACACCAACTGGCCACCAAAATACATGACGCACTATCACTATATTCCATAATACAGACAGAGAAGGGCATCACTTTGACTGGAACATCACACACACATACGAAGACACGCAAGGACGTTCTCAGAAGAATGGCATTATAACCAGAAGTCCATCGATAAATGCATCAATTTGGATCCTATTTACCTTATCTTCTAATAAAAAACCGGAAATGACATCACCCAACTTCGGGAAGAAAAACCCATAAATAGAGAGACAGGACAAACAACCAGCGCTTCAGTGGAAACTCTCACTGATGATGTCACCTAATCATGGTGACGAAACATCTGAAAACAAATATTCATGCTCAGTGAGCTAACGTGCATACATATAAATTATTATTTTTCGTTAATTAGTGGAATTTAGGAGTTCTCTGTCACCCACCTTTTATCAGATTATGATGCGAGGCGAGCTTTTCTGGGTGTGTTGTTTTAATTAACAGAGGGGTTTGACATTGATGTCATCACAGTTTGGGGCCTTGCTGGGGACTTGGACAGACTTGAACAGATTTGTGGTACAAAAGGTCCCAGCAGATTCCAATACATTGCAATTAGTGACCTGGATCTTCATATAAAACCGTTAGGAAAATTCATTTAATTTTGTTAACTTGTGGTTGGTTAAAGTAAAAGTGAAAGAATTGTTTTATTTTAACATTACTAAAGAGGTTCCCAAATTTGCCAAGGAAGTTTACAAAGTCAGAGCAAGGAATATGTTTATAATTAGCAAATAGGTTGGAATTGGGTTTAACCAGGGACAAAAGGAAAGCTGAAATTGTAACGGAGATGGTCAAGCACTTTGGTGTGTCAGAGAAACAGGCAACTGCAGTAGAGTTAGAAAAAACTTAAATTGCAAATCTGGCAACTGGAGTTAGAAGGTGAAAATAGGGACGGAAACAGAGAGAGAACAAAGGGAAAGGGTAAGAGAGGAAAAGAGAGAGAGAATTTGAATTTCGGAATTTGGGAAGTTAAATGAACAGGATCGAGATGAAGGGATGTATACAGCTATGATAATACCTTGTCATATTTCGGTGAGAAAAATGTAAATATTTTTATTTCATTTGAAAAACAAAATGGCTCAGCAGATGGTGTGTCCAGTGAACTTGTGGGTAACGCTCATTCAGACCATGCCGGTGGGCACAGGAGTGAGGTATTTGCAGCACTGCCAGATGAGGGGTCAAGAGATTATGCAGATGTCAGACTGGCTATTTTGGTTGGTTATGAATTGGTACAAGAAGAATATAGGCAGAGGTTCAGAAATATAGAGACGGAACCAGGTCAAGCTTATGCTGAGTTTGAAAGAATTAAACACAGTCATTTTGGTAGACAGGTGCGGACCTTAAAAATGGATAAGACCTGTGAGGCTCGAAGGGAGATTATTCTGCTGGAGGAGTTTAAAGACGCACTTCCAGAGATGGTAAAAAATCATGTGAATGAATAGAAATTTCAAGAAGTGAGAAGCGCGGCAGAAATGGCATTGGTGCATGAGATGAAATTTAGTTTCTGGGAGGATTTTCATCCTGTGAAGGATAGAAACTGGGAGAAGGGGAGATCACACACTACAAAGCGAACAGTAGCGCACAATAGTTTACTATAGGTGAAAAAAAGAAGCCCAAAGGAGTTGAAAGGAGGTGAAAGGCCTATGGTGTTCTCACTATTAGGGAGTGAAACACATATAATTACAGTGCCGATGGTTTAAGAAAGGCACTGGGAAAAGGAGCTTTCACTGCAGTAAGTTGGGACACACCGTGCTGGGGGTTGAAGGAAGACACTTTGGGAAAAGATGTGGTAGAAGAGGCTAAGCCAGTGGCATTAGTGAAACTATTAAAGAAGACCCCAAGTCTCCAACGAGCTGTAGGAGAGGGCACAGCCTAGGTACAGAGTCAGTGACTGGTCTCTATCAAGAATTCACCTCTGTGGATAAAGTTTACTCAGAAGGTGGGGGGAGGGGAATGCGGGGAGGACGATAAATTATTATTTTCCGAGATAGGGGATTTGCTCTATCGCTAATAATTGAGAAGTGAGGTGCCAGAAAAGCACAATAGATCAGGCAGCATCTGAAGAGCAGGACATTCTACGTATCAGGTATAAACCCATCGTCAGGAATGTGACAGTGGGACAAGGGGGCTGAAAGATAAATAGGAGGGTAGGAGCTGGAGGGTCACTTGGAGGGCGATAGGAAGATGTCAGAGAACAATTAAGACAGTTCAAGAGGGCGGTGCTAATTTGAAAGTTTGGATCTGGCATAAGGTTGTGGGAGGGGAGATTTGGAAATTGGTGAAGTCGATGTTGATGCTGTATAGTTTGAGGAGTCCAGCTGTCCTAACACTTACCCACTTCACCCTCCTCTCCTACCTATCACCGTCACACCCACCAGCATCTACTTATCGCCTTGCAAGCTACCTTCCACCCAGCTCCACGCCCACCCCCACCCCAACCCTCCCATTTATTTCTCAGCCCCCTTCCCCCTCTCTTAACCCCCCACTTATCTAATGAAGGACTTGTGCCTGAAACGTTAACTTTCCTGCCTCCCAGATACTGCCTGATCTGCTGTGCTTTTCCAGCCCCACACTTTTCAACTCTGACCTCCATTGTTTACAGTCCTCACTTTCTCTCAGTCCTAATACCAAGAGATGGAAAGATTTTCACTCTTTCTGACATGTTACTCAAGAGCGTGATAATTTGTGGAATTGGGACAGAAACTCAGGTTGGGGACAGAAACATCACATTGGAGTGCCAAATCAGGATTGGGGAAGTAACAGTGAGAGTGAGTGACAGAGTGTCAGTTCCAGGAATACAGTTTGTTCTTGTGAATGATTTAATAGGATTCAAAGTGGGAGAGACCTATTATGGTGGAGAAGTCAAATGAAAACCAGGGAACTGAGGAGTTAAAAGAATATACCCAGGAATTTTCCAGACTGTGTAGTAACAACATCCCACTGTCATAAGTTACAACAGGAAGGAAAAACGGAAGAAGAAGACAAAGGAGTTGATGTTCAGGTAACTGACACCCTGTGAGATGTCACGGTGCAGGAACATCCTGAACGTTGAGGAAAACGGTAGGTTAGTGCAGAAGGGAAATGGGCCAAAATGCACTAGATCGCTTGACTGGTAGCATACCATGTTACTGGTAGCACACAAACTAACTGCATGTGATCACCTAGGTGTAAGGAAGACTCAAGCTTAGGTGCAGAAGCATTTCTAGTGGCCTGGAATGCTCAAGGACGTGGTTAATTTTTGTTTTACATATCATACATGACAAATGGTAGGTAGCTCACAGGCAATAAACAACCAGCATCTTTGTTGCCAATTCCTGCATTCGAAGAACCTTTCACGTGGGTTCTGATTAATTGTGGAGCTCCCCTTTCTCAAGTAAAAGTGGAAACCAACATTTGCTGATCATAATGGATGTGTCTCCCAGATTTCCAGAGGCAATTCCATTATTGGAGTGTTAAAGCAAAAAGGGAGGTAGAGGAGTTGGTAGCTTTCTTTACTTGCTGTGGGCTCCGCAGAGAGATTTAGTCAGACCAAGGGTCTCACTTTACCCCTCAGCAGTTTAATGAAGTCATGGATAGCTTAGGCATACAGCACTTCAATCAAGGGCGTCCCATCCTGAATCCCAGGGAGCATTGAAAAGTTAGCATCAGACGCTGAAGACTATGTTAACAGCGTTCTGTCAGGATTGGCCAAATGATTGGGATAAAGATGTCCCAGTAAATTACTTATCATCGAAGATGCCCCAAATAAATCTACTCCGTTTACTTCCTTTGAGTTGATCTTCGTACATGAAGTGAAATCCTTTGAATTTAATTAAATCTAAATTGACTGGACAGAAGTTGGAGATCTCACACTTGGATAATATAAGTGAGGTGAGGGAGAGATTAGACCGAGTAGGTGAGTGAACTAAACAGCACCTGAACATGACACAGCATAGAGTGAAGCAGGTGGGGATGACGTATTAGTAGTTTAAATAATGCTCAGAATACTAGAAGCTAACTGAATTAGAATAATATTGTTTGGACAGCTGGAAAGCAAATTATGAGAATTATTGTATCATGAGGAGTAAATCAACTCGGCATTTTGAACACGAGAGAGAGAGCTACTGCCAGCCAACAGCAGAGTAACTGCGGTAGAGCAGGAGTGCTAACTGGCCATCTCTACCAAAGATACATGTTCATGACAAACCTACTTGCAGTAAAACAAAACATGACCCAGGGAGATCAGCAGCTGGATGAGTGAGCACAGTGGGGAAGATGGTGACTGTGTGCTCTTGAGATTGTAATGTTTAATATGTGGGTTGTTGGAACAGCATATTTTTACAGAGTTGGAAACAGATAGTAAGTAGCAAAGAAAAGAGGGGCTTGTATTTGTGAACAGCTGTTCAGTGTTCACTACTAAAGTTAATACACTAATTTGTGAATGTTTGTTTAAATAGTGGAATGTAGGAGATCTGTGTCACTCATATTTTAACAGATTACGAGGTGAGGCAAGCTTTTCTGGGTGTTTGGTTTTAATTAACAGGGAGGTTCAACTCCACCTTGTAAATGTCCATCCACACTAACCCCATTTCCCTGCAGTTGACCCATATCCTACCAGTCCTTTCCTATCCACATATTTATCCAAATGCGTTTGAAATATTGCTAATGTACCCCCGTCAACCACATCTGCTGGCAGCACATCCACATACCAGTCTCTGTGTGAAGAAGTGCCCCCCCCCACCCAGTTTTCCTTTTATTCCTTCCCCTCTAATCTTAAACTGATCCCATCCCGTCCTTGATTCTCTACACCTTGGAAAAAGACTGAGAGCATTAACCCTATCCATACCCCTCATGATCTTATGCAGCTCTATAAGGTCCCCCCTCAGTCTCCTACACTCTATAGAAAAGGTCCTAGCTTGTCCAACCTCTCCCTATAACTCAGACCATTGGGTCCTGGCAACGTCCATGGGAATTTCTTCTGCACTCTTTCTAATTTCATAAAATGTTCCCTACAACAAAGTGACAAAAACTGAACACAATACTCCAAGTGCAGCCTTACCAAAGTCCTGTATAACTGCAACATAAATTCCCAACTTCCATACACAATGTCTGGCCTGATGAAGGTCAGTGTGCCAGATGCCTTCTTCACTGCCCTGTCTACATGTGACTCCACTCTCAGAGAACCGTGCTCCTGAACATCAAGGTCTCTCTGCCCTCTACACCCCTTAAGGCCCTCCCATTCGCCGTGCAACTCCTACCTTGAGTTGAGTTTCCAAAATGCAAGACCTCACGCATCTATATTAAATTCCATTTGCCATTTCTCGGCCCACTTCCCCACCTGATTAAGGTTGTTCTGGGCTCCCCTACCCTGGGAAGCATAACATGGATGTTCAGAATATCCATGCCCCTGCTGGTTCTATAAACCTCTATAACGTGACTCCTCAACCTCTGACACTCCAGGGGGAAACACCTCAACCTAATCAACCTCTCCCTAAAGCTCAAACCTCCAGTCCTGGGACATCTGTGTACGTCATTTCTGCAGAAAACCGAGTTGTACTCGGTATTCTTAAAGTGGCCTCACCAACATCCTGTACAGATACAACATGCCACCACAACTCCTACACTCAATGCTCTGACTGATTAAGGCAAATGTGTAAAATGTGTTCTGTACCGCACTGTCTGCATTAGACTCCACTTTCAAGGAACAATGTACCTGCAGCCGTGTGTCCATTTGTTCCACAACACTCACCAGGCCCTTACCATTAAGTGTATAATTTCTGCCCTGATTTGTGTTCACAAAATACAAAACCTCGTCTTTATCTAAATTAAACTTCATCTGTCACTCCTTGCCCCTTTGTCCCATCTATCTGTGACCTTGTTGTACTCTGAGATAATCTACTACATCACCATTCTGATGTAATCTGTAACCTTACTAACTATGGCCCCAATATTCGCATTTAAATCCTTGACATAAATGATGAAATGCAGTGAACTCAGTCCTGATTCTTACAGCACACTGCTGCTCACAAGCCTCCAGTCTGAAAAATACCCCTCTTCCTTCAAGCCAATTGTGACGAGCTTCTTCTGTATCCCATGTGACTGAAACTTATTAATCTCTCTACCAATCAGAATGAAATCCTAGCTATGAAGAGAGGCTGAGTAGGTTAGGTTTATTTTCACTAGAAAAAAGGAGATTGAGGGGGGGACCGGATTGAGGTTTACAAAATCATGAAGGTTAAAGATAGGGTGGACAGAGACAAGCTTTTTCCCAGGGTGAAGGATTCAATAATGAGAGGTCATGCTTTCAAGGTGAGAGGTAGACAGTTTAAGGGGGATACACGCGGTAAGTACTTCACACAGAGGGTGGTGGGCGTTTGGGACAGTTTGCTAGCAGAGGTGGTAGAGGCAGGCACGACAGATTCATTTAAGGTGCATCTAGACAGATGCATGAGTAGGTGGGGAGCAGAGGAGTAGGTGGGGAGCAGAGGGATACAGATGCTCAGGGATTGACCGACAGATTTAGACAGTACATTTGGATCGGCTCAGGCTTGGAGGGCGAAGGGCCTGTTCCTGGGCTGAAAGATTTTCTTTGCTCTTTGTTCTTTATATAAACACCTTGCTGAAGTCCATATAGACAATGTCAACCAAACTGCCTTCATCAATCTTCTTTGTTACCTCCTCAAAAAACTCAACCAAATTAGTGAGACATAATTTCCAATGCAGAAAGCCATGTTGTCTACCCCGGTCAGCCCTTACCTTCCCAAATGTATGTAAATGCTATCCCTCAGAATCCCCTCCAACAATTCACTCACCACCGACATCTGGCTCACCGGTCTATAGTTCCCCGGCTTTTTGGGCCATTGTTTCCTTTCTAGTCCCACTCCTGCACTGCTCACAACAAATGTTAAATGTAACCAGGTCGGTGATATGGCCGATGATATCGGTCTCAGACTGGGTCAGAGTCAGTTTTAGGAACAAGTCAGGCTCGTTTCTTTAATCTGCTCAAATAGCACGTTTATGATCCAGAGCAATGTTACTCCAACTATGGTGGAAAGATGAATGGCAAACTATTTTTGTATTGCAAATATATAATCAACATTTCCCTTTCTATAAAACACACACACACACGCACAAACACACACACACACACGCACAAACACACACACACACACACACACACACACACACACACACACAATCTCTCTGCAATTGTAACTTGAAAGAACTTTGTCCAGATATTATCCCATGTACATTGTCCAAACGATGTCTCCATCACATTCCCTGTTCCATGTCGGTGCATCATTGCTGCTGTCATACACAGAGCCATACCCTGAGCAGAAAATGGTCTTGGTCGATTTGAAGATAAGTTTTTATGTTCCTGCTTCATTAAAAAATAAAAATGTCTAATTTATTCAGAATACGTGTGTTAAAATGAATGCATTTTTTAAACAAATACAGAAATTGCTGGAAAAGCTCGGCAGGTCTATCAGCATCCAGATGCCTTTTACATGCTGTAGTTGTACCAGCCTCCACCACTTCCTCTGGCAGCTCATTCCATACGCACACCACCGTCTGTGTGAAAAGGTGCCCCTTAGCCCTCATCAAAACCTTTTCCCTCTCACTTTCCACCAATGCCGTCGAGTTTTGGACGCCCCTAACCTGGGGAAAAACCCTGAATACTCAACCTATCCATGACCATTCTGATTTTATAAACCTTTACCGCTGCGAAATATGACTTCAATCAACACGAATGGCTGTACTTTCAGTCATCCCGGGCCTAAATTCTGAAATGCAGCACTGACACCTCTTCCTTCTCCATCAAGTCACAATTCTAAACCAGTTTAATCAGTTTGTTCAGATATATTAGGTGACACTTCTGTGGGATTTACACCTAGACCTTTGTGCCCGGAGGAAGGGACACGATCCTCACTACCCAATACCCATAAAGCTGTAACATTATTCTCCTGTGTGTTTGTCCATCAGCCTGTTCTGTCATACTGTGATATACCTCTGCAACAGGCAGGACTTCAATACAGGCCTTCTTATCCAGAGCTAGGAACACTACCACGCAAGTTCAGGAATTGGAATCAAATCCAGAGGTCTGGCTCAGAGACACGGACACTGCCCACTATACTACCATACCCAGATTTTGGGTCATATTTTAGTGTCCGCTTCCAGCTCAGTGTGGATTGATTATAATCAGGTTACTATTACTGAATTACAAAAAACACTTTGTATTATTAAACAAATGCAAGATATTTGTCTCAACTGTAGGATATTGAGTGTACTTGCTGAATATTGAAATTAACTATGACCATCTTTAATCGCTATTATCTGTAGTCTGCAATATTAGGGAAAGAAATCCCGCAGAAACACTCTGCCCAATGAAGGGTCTCAAATAGATATTTATTACTGAACACCAGAGGCGAAGGAAGAGCTTAATTTCTGACCCCAAAACACCGATCAATCTTACCCACCTCTAACGTGTGTCTGCCCTCTTCCTAAAACCATGAAATGACACCAGGCCGCTGATTACTGTCCAGCCTCTCCTCCCCACTGACTGTGTCTGCAATCTGTCCCTCCTCCCTCTAACCACACAAGGCAAACCAAGCTCAGGGTCTTTGTGAAAATCAAGGCCAGAGTGTGCAGGCCTCCCGGAGAGGGGTGGGCATTTTAAAATTGAAGGGGGAGGGGGAGGTGGCAGTCATATCACACACTGGGCTGAGGGGTGGCAGATGGAGGATAGTCTGGATTAATGCCAGGCATTGGATTTGGTAAATCAAACAAGAACAGGACCTGTACAATTAAAAGTAGGGTCTTTTGGTGGTGTTGTAGTACAGAAACCTAGGCTGTCAGGTTTAATTCTTTAAAATTTGCATCTGATATAGAAAGTGGATAAGAAGGTGTTTAACACACTTGTCTACATAGGTCAGACCTTTGAGTATTGGAATTGGGATGTCATGATGTAGCTGTACAGGACATTGGTGAGACCTCTCCTGGAATACTGTGTCCAGTCAGAGAGTTGGGGATTTAAAACTGAGGGATATTTTGAGGCGTGAGGAAAAAGATTTACAAAAGTCAGGAGAGGTAATTATTTTAGACAGAAGCTGGCTTGTGTGTGGAATGAACTTCCAGAGGAACTGGTGAAAATAGGGACAGTTACAATGTTTAAAGGACATTTATATCAGTACATGGATAAGACATCAGTTTGGATGGTGCTGTGAGCAGCTGCCCTCTCCCTCCCCCTCCCCCTCTCTGAGTGAATCCCTGTTGGTTTTCACCCTCTCCCAATGCCTGTGCAGTGGCGTATGGAGGCCAGCAGAGGGTGGCATTGCATCACTTTCAGCACCACAGAGACTGCCAGACCTGCCCCACACAGACACACAGATACACACAGCAATTGTTAGGGCACAGTGTGAAGCTCATCTGGTAACTTAAACTAAACATAAAGAAATGCTCAATTTACCTTGTAAACTGTTGAAGTATGAGTGATAGAGAACTCCCAAATTCCAGTGTTTAAACAAAAGATATCAATGTGTTTTTTTAAATCTGAAAGTGAACATTTTACATCAACTATTCACAACTCTGCGACCCTCTTTCTCCTAACTGCTTATTACCCTACTCCAACTCTACAGCAATATACTGTTTCAATAAGACACTTATAAAAATTACATAAACGTAATTTCAAAACCACACAGCAGCTGTTGTTTCATCTGACCTCACACCAATCTCCCTTTTTCCCATCTTTCCTGGGAAGACTGGCTCATGTTACAGGATGCTATCGAAGTGTAGACATTTCAGCATTCTGAAACCTGGGAACACATCCTTCCATGACACTGTCTCTCAGTCTCCCCCTCTCTGTCTATACCCCAAACCCCTCCCATGTGGTGATATTTAAACTGATTCCCCCGCCATCTCTCTCTGACAGTGATGTTCACACCCACAGCACCCCCTTGTCATGGCACAATGGGGATATGGAGCTGGAAAGGGGTGGGAGCTGTACGTCCTGTCACTTCCAGCATGGGCTGCAAGTTTCCCCACACTGGGCAGGGATCTAACATAGTGTTACTGAGCAATGCACTGGGGTGGGGTACACAGTCCTACATGCTGGGAGGGTAACTGCTCCTGGGTTACAGATCAATGCACTGGGTTGGTGTACACAGCCCTACATGCTGGGAGGGTGACTGCTCCTGGGTTACAGATTAATTCACGGGTGATCACTGCACAGGTCTCTGTGCTGGTCAGACTGTCTGGCTGAGGTTTATAGATAATACAATAATGTGGTCAGTGCAGCTCCCCGTGCTGGATGGATATGTAACCTGTGCACAGTACATCATGGTGGAAGAATAGATAGAGGGGAAAGGTGATGGACAGGTCACGGAGTTCCCCGGAACGTTCTGACCCCGACATTCTATAACGGACATTCCCCGGAACGTTCTGTCCCTGACATTCTATAACTGACACTCCCCGGAACGTTCAGTCCCTGACATTCTATAACTGACATTCCCCGGAACGTTCTGTCCCTGACATTCTATAACTGACATTCCCCGGAACGTTCTGTCCCTGACATGACGTTGTTTGTTTGTGAACGGCCGGACGTCAGTGAATTGAACAAACGATAAGATCCCGAGGGAAGAGATCCCGTTCCAGGGAGAAGGAGACACTGTTCCGAAGGCCCCTCAGGCAGTTAAAGGGGGAATACGTTTTCCCTGCGTTTACATTTCTCCACGACACAGGATCGACCAGAATTTAGACCAAAATACAGAAAATTCCCAAACTCCGTTTGTCTTCAGGAAACTGGGAGAGAATCGTTCCCACCCTCCGTATTAGGAACTGGGAAGAAGTGACCTGTGTCTGCTCTCGAGTGATCGAGTATATGGGAACGTTCTAGAAACCATCTGTCCTTATGGATGTGTCTCTGTGTGTTTGGGGAGGGAGGGATTCTTGTGGTTTGTGTCACATTTTTGTCAGTAATTCCGACCTTCCCATTTGTTATTCCAGCTCCAATTATTTTAATAAATCCCTGAATACAGGGACACATTTGAAAATCTCACTGGGTCCCCGATCAAACGGGTCCCTTTGCCTCCAGGCTGATGGATAATGGGTTTGTTTTCCTTCCTCACAGTTAACGTAGTGACCATCTACGTCCTGCTTTATAAAGATTGTGGATTGTCTCCATGTGTCAGACGTTACCTGGGGGCCATGGCAGCAGCGGATCTCCTGGTCATTATCCTCGACCTGATCCTGAGACACATTCCCATTGTTTATCGGGATCAGTTTTATTTCCTGTACTCCGTCCCCGTGTGTAATATCCACGCCGTCCTGCTTTATGCAGCCACTGACTGCTCTGTCTGGTTCACCGTCACTTTCACCTTTGACCGGTTTGTGGCCATTTGTTGCCAGAAGCTGAAAAGTAAATATTGCAGTGAGAAAACGGCGGCTGTGGTTCTGGGAGCAGTGACTGTGCTGAGCTGTTTAAAGAACATTTCCTGGTATTTTATGCTCACGGCTCGGTATCGGCTGGGGAACTACCCCTGGTTTTGTGATGTAACAGTCGCTGTTCGTTACTCCAGTGTCTGGGTCACAATCGAGTTCCTCCACCACATTCTAACCCCGGGTGTCCCATTTCTCCTGATTCTGCTGCTCAATGTTCTCACCGTCAGACACATTTTAGTGACCAGCAGAGCCCGCAGGAGACTCCGCGCTCACACCAATGGGGACGCTCAGTCTGACACTGAAATGAGAAACCGAAAAAAATCCATCATTTTACTGTTTGTGATCTCGGCCAATTTCATCCTGTTATGGTCAACGTTAATGCTGTATTATATATGGAACCGGATGAGGTATATTGTGTATACCCCTGTGTTTCTCGATTGGTTTGTGCAGGAATGGGGCTTCATGCTGCAGCTCCTCAGTTGCTGCACAAACACCGCGATTTATGCCGTGACCCAGACTAAGTTCAGGCAGCAGCTGAAGAATGTGCTGAAATATCCCTTCACCCAAATCCATCCATCCATCAAATTCCCTCATTAATCACACCATCCGGGATTTTCTCATTTCAGTTCAGTGTTTCAGCGATGGAGCAGCCTGTCGCTATGGTAACAGACTGAGGGGAGTGCTGGTTTGTCCATCCTTATCCCACAGGGGGGTTACAGGGAAACATTTCAATGTTTCTCACAACTCAGGGGCCAGTGAGAAAAGGCACCATCCCACTGACTGTATCCATCACTTCCATTTGTAACCAATAAAAATGCTGATGAAAGCGTGCCGAGCAGCAGAGGGACCGATGTTGTTGTGTGTCTGTGTGTTGGAGAAGCTGAGCTGGAGAGAGACAGACTCAGCCCCGAGTCCTGGTCCTCAGGGAAGGGGAGGGCACCGCGCCCTGAGCTCAGGAGCTGGGGTTAACTCCCTCTGTCCCCCCACTGCAGCCTGGCCTCCCCATTACCTCTCCCCTACTCTTTCACCTGAATTCTCTCTCTCCCTCTCTCTCTCTCTTTTAGCACACACTCTCTTTCTCAACCCTCTCCCTCATCCCTCTCTCTCTCACACACACCGCCCCCAAACCCGGTTTCTCCACCTGCCTCCACTATCCCTCTCCCCCTCTCTCTCTCTCGTGCCGTCACAGTCTCCCTCCCACAATTCCATCTCTACCCCATTTTCCCCTCCTCCCACATCTTACCCCCACGCCCCACACGCAGCCTCACCCCCAAACACCCCCAGTCTCTGGGTCAGAGGGAGAGGGAAGGACCAGGGAGACAGAGTATGTCAGAGAGAGAGAGGGAGGGAGGGACAGGAGGGAGAGCGATTCAGTCAGAGAGAAACGGAGGAACGTGGGGAGAGAGAGAGACACTGGTTGAGGGGGGTCAAGAGTGAGAGATGGGTGAGGGAAAGTGAAGGAACGGGGGGAGAGAGAGGGGGCAAGGGAGAGATAGGGTGAGATAGGGGAGGCCGAGGGATGGGACGGAGGGAGGGGAGGGAAGGTCAAGAGTGACGGAGAGGCCGAAAGAAGGGATGGAAGAGGGAGGGAGTGCGAGAGACGGGGAGGAAAAGGGAGAGGGAGAGGGCGAGAGAGGGGAGGGAGGTAGGGGAGGGAGAGAGAGGGGAGAGGTTGAGAGAGGGGAGGATGAGACAGGGGAGTGAGGGAGGGGCGGGCAAGAGAGAGGAGCATGAGAGGGAGGGAGAGTGAGAGAAGGGAGGGGAGAGAGGGGGGATGGGGAGAGACTGGAGTGCGAGAGAGGAGGAGGGCGAGAGAGAGGAGGGCGAGAGAGAGGAGATGGCGAGACAGGGGAGGGGAGAGGAGAGGGGAGTGCGAGGGAGGGGAGAGGGAGGTGAAGGCGAGAGAGGGAGAGGGCGAGAGAGGAGAGAGGCGAGAGAGGAGAGGGCGAGAGAGGGAGAGGGCGAGAGAGGGGGAGGGAGGGAGGGGTGGGCAAGAGGGAGGGAGAGGGCGAGAGGGAGGGAGATAGTGAGATAGGGGAGTGCGAGAGAGGGGAGGGCGAGAGAGGGGAGGGCGAGCGAGGGGTGAGGGTGAGAGAGATGAGTGAAGCAGGGGAGTGTGAGAGGAAGAGAGAGGGTAACGGAGGGGATGGGAGAGAGGGGGAGCACGAGTGAGGGTGAGGGCAAGAGAGGGGAGGGCAAGAGAGGGGGGAGCGGGAGGGTAGGACGAGAGGGATGGAGAGTGCAAGAGAGGGGAGGGAGGGTGGGGTGGGCGAGGGGGGAGAGGGAGGGGAGGGGGAGAGAGGGGAGAGGTTGAGAGAGGGGAGGAGGAGACGGGAGAACAGAGAAAAGGGGCCAGAG